>NW_003307609.1:760931-761773 GCF_000143455.1 Volvox carteri f. nagariensis
ACTAAAGGGTTGTCTTCTTTAGGGTTGTCTTCTTTAGTTCGTCTTCTTTAGTTCCCCTAAAGGGGATAAACCAAAGGGGTGTTCCCCNCTTCTTCCCCTAAAGGGGGACGGAGTCCCCTAAAGGGGAAGAAGGGGATGAACCAAAGTCTTCGTCCCCTAAAGGGGAACCAAAGTCTCTTCTTCGTCTCTTCTTCTTCCCCTTTAGGGGACTCCGTCTTCTTTAGTTCCCCTAAAGGGGATGAAGAAGTGCTCCCCTTCTTCCCCTTTAGTTCATCCCCTTTAGTTCATCCCCTTTAGGGGAACTAAAGGGGATGAACTAAAGGGGTGAAAACGAAGGGGAAGAAGAAGGGGTTCCCCTAAAGGGGAAGAACACACCCCAAAGTCTCTTCTTCTTCCCCTTTAGGGGACTCCGTCTTCTTTAGTTCCCCTAAAGGGGTGAAAACGAAGGGGAAGAAGAAGGGGTTCCCCTAAAGGGGAAGAACACACCCCAAAGTCTCTTCTTCTTCCCCTTTAGGGGACTCCGTCTTCTTTAGTTCCCCTAAAGGGGATGAAGAAGTGCTCCCCTTCTTCCCCTTTAGGGGACTCCGTCTTCTTTAGTTCCCCTAAAGGGGATGAAGAAGGGGGTTCCCCTAAAGGGGAAGAACACACCCCTTCTTCCCCGTTAGTGTTCTTCGTCTTCTTTAGTTCCCCTAAAGGGGATGAACCAAAGTCTCTTCTTCTTCCCCTTTAGGGGACTCCGTCTTCTTTAGTTCCCCTAAAGGGGATGAAGAAGTGCTCCCCTTCTTCCCCTAAAGGGGAAGAAGGGGTTCCCCTAAAGGGGAAGAACACACCCCTTTAGTTCA
>NW_003307609.1:761823-769323 GCF_000143455.1 Volvox carteri f. nagariensis
GCGGGGCGGGGCGGGGTGGGGTGGGGCGGGGCGGGGTGGGGTGGGGTGGGGCGGAAAAAGGGCCGGAATGGGAAATGATACGGTGCGGTGGCAGTGTGACAGCCGCGAGGCGGAAGGGAAAAAGGTAGTTAGGGGGGTTGCGGGGGTTTTTATGGTTCAAAACACGGCAGGTGGATCACAGAGCTCTGGCGACGAGGGTAGTTAGTTAGTAATGACCTTGTTCTTTTCCCCCTCGACTCCCGAATGGGTTACGAGCGGCCGATGACCGTGCCTTCTTGCGCCGTATTCACATACACAAATAGTAAATACTAATTTTATTTACATTTTCCTCTTCTCCCTTCCCTTTCTCTCTCTTCTTCTCTCCTCTGTCTTCTCGACCTCGACCTCAATCCCAATCTCAACCTCCCGCAATCGTTTGATGGTCGCTTCCCACTGCGCCTCACAACGCGTGGGTAGTGCGGTGGCGGCACCGGCGGCCCGGTACCCCACCACCAACAGAGCCACCCACCCCAGTTCACCAATATCCTAAATAAGCAAGAGAAAGCAATACCATGTGCATACAAACCTATCTGAAAACAGATCAAAGCAGAGCACACGTACAACTGCACTTACGTACCGACGAACTCCGGTAGAGCCGAAGACCCGGGGCTCCTGGATGCGCTCTGGAAGGCGCTCCAGGGGGGGGCCCCGGGGGGAGGTCAGCAGCACAGAAGGTAGGGGGTTACGTTGTGGACGTGAAGGAGGGCTATATGATGGTGGGTGCATGCAAGTGGAAAGATGTAAGGATGATACCCCAGGGTAGGTGGCATGCAGTACGTTGTAATCTGCAGGGCATATCAACGGGCTCTGCATCCGTCGATCAATACTTTTCTAAAGCAGTTGTAGTCGTGTGATATAACGCAGCATCACAAGCTTTCGATAACTATCTAGTGGATAGAAATTTAAAATAATGGAAATGTTGCCACGTGCTTTCGTTTCCACAAAAATAAACTCCTCCAAAGATAAATTTTAAATTCGATTTCCGCCCAGGGCAGCTGCGATCCCTGCAGGAGCCAAGCAGAACCACCTAGCAGCCGGCAGTTACAACCGCCAACCTCCTTAACGTCTAACCGTCAACTACACCGCACCTCCAGGTCCTCCTCGTAATAGTCGGCGCCCATCAGCACACTGTCTCGAATGACCACTCCAGGACCTACGTATTAACGTATGTTTATCCGTCCGTCCGTCCGTCCGTCCGTATGTATGTTTGTGTGTATGTCAGTTGATTTTCGAGGTAAGGATTTGGGGTAAAGAGGGGTCGGTTTACAGGAGGTAGAATTGTACGACACACGTCCCTTAAAGGGTTAAGCAATAAGAAGTAATAATGATGAACGAACAAAACACACAAACACACTGGCCTATGCCACGTCACGCAACGACAAGCAGAGAGTACGGGTTCGCTCGTCCATGTTTGGTTGGTTTAAAGGCAAAACGACAGCCGTCCAACTAACTGCAACTGTCCGTCATACCCTGCGTCCCACACTAGGCCCCCCAGCCCCTTCCCCTCCCCATCCCCGAGAGCTGTACGGCACTCGTACCAATGACGGCGCGGGGCCCGACGACCGACCCGCTGATGGTTGCGCCGCTGATCCGCGCCCCGGGCGCGATGGTGGATCTGCTGATGTTGCAGGAGACCAAGTCCGAGGGGGGCAGGGCCAGAGCGCCCTGGGCGGATGAGGACGGGACAGGGGAGGGCGGGAGAGGGCGGGAGAGGGCGGGAGAGGGCGGGAGAGGGCGGGAGAGGGCGGGAGAGGGCGGGAGAGGGCGGGAGAGGGCGGGAGAGGGCGGGAGAGGGCGGGAGAGGGCGGGAGAGGGAGGGAGAAGATACGTGTACATAAGCAAATCATTATATAAGCGTCGCCTCTGCTGTTCGTCGCCTCTGCTGATCGTCGCCTCTGCTGTTCGTGAATGAGCCATGGATGAGCGTTGTGAAGTTGTATCCTCGGATGCATTCACGGTTCCGGTGGGCTCACGGTGGTTCAGCATAGTACTATATATCTGTACATATGTATGTATATACAGAAACAATTGGCCGGAAATTTGTACAGATAGCGCCCACTGTCACTTCGGGGGTCTGCGGCCCCCAATGTCCTGGCGACCACCTGGTTACTTATAATACTGGCAGGTGACTACTTAACTAACTAACTTCCTAGTGACACCACCGTCCGGAAGGGAAGTATTTTCTCATTAACCACTTGGTCGCTAGTAACCACTTTTAAAAGTACTGGTCCAAATGCTGTGATATACAAATGTTCGGATGCACACGCACTTGACCCACACCCATCCACCCACATAAATAAACACCATAAAAACGGGAAGTAAAACCTCTCATACCGTCAAAACGAGGTCGTGGTATGCGAACGGGTCGAAGGGGCTGTCCGCGCCAGGGGTCCTCAGGCACAGCTCTAGGTTGGCGTTCATGAATGTACGGAGGGATGCGCCCACGTCAGCCCAGTAGCCGTACAGCCGCCAGGTGAGAACCTGCTGGGTGCCGGAAAGCGGTTGCACCTTGTACGGTTTGGCAAGTACGGATACATGTATGCTCGTATGTACGTATCAGTACCCGTACATGCCGTGCGGACTTGCATGGCAGTAGCGGACGGTGCTTGATTGCTGTGGGCGTTACTAGAGGGGAGCGTCAAAGGATTTTAGGATGACATGGATTCTTTTAGAATCATTTGTGAAGTAATGTAATTTTAAGCTTATTGTATTTGACCTTAATTAGTATATGTTTTATTATGAAAGCAAGTTGGTGGTAAAAATGAGGAGAACGCAAGTTCTTCGAAGGAGTCGTCATGATGCAACGCAGGAAGGTGTAACGCTCACACATTCCTTGCTGCTCGGGCTCCTGCGGCAGATGCACCGTGCGCGCGTACATGTGTGTGTGTGTGTTATGAAGGGGCACAGACGTGTGTATTGAGCATTCTGAGACCCACCGACCCACCGCCGCCCTGGCCACCCACCCACATCCTTGACTGGATGAGGGTGCCCCGAAATACCGGGGAAGGCAGGGTTTCGCAGGGTAGCTGCCACGGGCGAAGATATACCCCCCTGTTTCACACATACATCCTTGCTGTGCAGCAGTTACTCATCTAGTTAGCCAGCCAGCCAGCCAGCCAGCCAGCCACAACCTGGGTGTACCCCGTCCCAGCCCTTCCGCACCCGCTGCACACCCCCGCAATCCTGTTTGTCAACCGACCTTGTACGGAATGTCACGCAGCTGCCTTTCCTGTCCCGAATCTTCATCCTCCTCCTTCATCATCTCCTTCCGCTGCTGCTGCTGTAGCTGCGATTTGAGCTCCTCCGCCCTGCGGCGCTCCCCCTGGGCCGCCTCCGGCACCAGCGGCAACACATCAGCCCCGAAGTTGTGCGCGCGAGGGTGCTCCCGGAGCAGTCGCAGAAGAAACTGCAACAGCGTCAGCACCAGCAGTAGCACCAGCAGAAGCAGCAGCAGTAGCACCAGCAGCAGTAGCAACGTCAAGCAATAGCCGTAGCCGCCGCAGCAGCAGTAGGATGGACATACATACGGATGAGATATGCAGATTGCAGCCGCAGCAGTAGCAGTGGCAGCAGCAGGTCCAGGAGGTCACTTGTTCCCTCGCCCTCGCCCTCGCCCTCGCCCTCGCCCTCGCCCTCGCCCTCGCCCTCGCCCTCGCCCTCGCCCTCGCCCTCGCCCTCGCCCTCGCCCTCGCCCTCGCCCTCGCCCTCGCCCTCGCCCTCGCCCTCGCCCTCGCCCTCGCCCTCGCCCTCGCCCTCACGTTTTTCTCAAAGACATAGATGCCGCAGGAGGCGAGGAAAGGTGCGCCGTCGGCCACGCGCCTGGACAGATCGGCGTCTAGGCGGAAGGCCTGTGCCGTCAAGCGAAGGGGCCGAGCGAGCGACGTGCGAGCGCGCGAGCGATGTCCGCCATCAAAATCAAAGAGGTGATGAGTGGGAAATGAGGCACGTAGGAATAGGTGTACAACTTACAAGGTCTGCCATGAAAAGTCCCCGGCGGGGCACGAACCAAAACCCCACAAACACACACATACATAGAAACACGCAAAGACACATAAATTATTTATATATATATATATATATACGTATTATTTCCTTCTTGGGGTTTATAAACAAGTTCACCACTACTACAGAGCGGGACGGGCCCCAGGTAAGTTGTGCGGAATCCGCATGCCAATCTTCCCAATCTATCTCCCAACCTAGCTCATATCATCCCCACCACCAGTCGTAAGTCTGCCGGTCAGTTTGTCGGTCGGTCTGTCGGTCAGTTTGTCGGTCGGTCTGTCGGTCAGTTTGTCGGTTGGTCTGTCGGTCAGTTTGTCGGTCAGTCACCACTTCTCTCACCTCCCGCTCTCTCTGCCCGCGGGGTTTTTCAGCATAGTCCACCATCTCCAAGGTATCGGGATCCACCTGATTAGGTACGGACGTACGGCCATTTTGTACGACTGTGATGTACGGCTATGTATGCGCAGTTGCAGGCTGGCGCCTATGCTTAGGGCAGCTAAAAGTCGGCGGAGGGGGGGAGGGCGGCGCAGGGGCGCAAATAGGCGGGTAACGGGAGGTGTGGAGGCGGCGGGCGGTCATAATGATGATTGCACGTAGGGAGGAAAGTAATATTAAGCGGGGAAACGGAGGAAAATGAGTCGACAATCCGTACACACATCCATCCGTACACCAACCCACCTGCAGCACGCCCAGGTTAGCGACCTGGTCCTCCGGAGCGGGGTGGGTCACCACCGTGACGACAGCACGCTGTACGACATGTACGGCGTGCGTAAACGGTGGACAATATTTTACAATCATCGTGCAGGATGCACGGGGCTGGGTCCGTCTTTTGTTAAGTTTTGCTTTCTACAGGTCAAGACAATATGATATGTCATCAATTCGCGGCGATAAGGGTTCGTCTGACGGCAACACGGTGGTAAGGCACGGACCATTGCCCCCGGGAAATCCCGGGATCGAGATTTTTCAGGGTCGAAAATCCTCCGATGGTGGAAGGTATAGTGCCCCTAGTCGATGGATGGTGGTAACCTGGGATAAAGTTACCATGCGAGCCAACCAGGAATGGAGTTGGGCCGCCGTCGATCCAGCAGATTCCGTTGGATGCCGGTGGTGGGTGCGCAACCTGAGCGATCCAGTGAGTTGTTGACTAGGGTGACTGGATGAGGGTGCCCCGAAATACCGGGGAAGACAGGGTTTCACCGGGTAGCTGCCACGGGTAAAGATATGCCCCCCTGTCCCACACATCACACATAGGTGCATCCTCCCGCGCCTACCCGCTGTTGGTGGTAGGTGATGAGGTCCTCGAAATTCGCCCGGTACAGCTGGTCAGCCGGCAGAATAAGCACGTGCTTCACCTACAGATATACCGTACATATCGTACAAGTTGTACATACATTCATGTTGTACTGTAGAAGCTGGCCGCTGAAAAGAGTTCTCAAGATGCTGGCGGAGCGCCTTAGCGCGTAATTGTAGACGATATGTATGCCGTACTTTGTACAGCTAGTAGATGTACATACGTGGATGCAGGTGCTTAGGTGATAAGGTTGATGAGACGGCGGTGACGAGAAAGGCAGAGTAATAGGGCGTTAAATGGCATGCAGCCGTGTACATATGTACAATCGTGTGTATGTCTGTATGCAAAACCCAGCCGGTGGATGGGCGCGCAAGTGCGTGGCCCCATGCATGTGGTTAGAGAGGTTAGGTCTGTCGATCAGCGGATAGAAGGAAACCTGTATGTATGCCTGCGCCACACTGACCTGTGCACGCATATGTTAAGTCTGTTGGTCTCTAATGCAGACACAGTCAACGACCCCTGACGACACCTAACAAACAAACTAACTAACGAGCTTACTGATCTACGTTCCGACGTACATGTCGCAACTTGGGATTCTCAAGGACCCAGGACATGAGCCGTACGGCATCCGCGTTGCCCTCGGGCCAGCGAGATCCCCCGGGGTACTGCGTGGTAGCTAGAACCTGTGTATGGACATGTGCGTAGTGGTGTCGTACAATACGGCACACAGTCAAAACATAAATGCCTAAAGCGTGTGCTTTTCCAGCAGCATCTCGAGAGGCCTTTTTGAGCAGCCAGCTACCCTGCAGTGTCTGTATGTAAACATGTGTGCATGTATGTATGTATGTGAGGCGCAGGCTTGTGTTTTAATGGCATTTCATTGAAAAGCTGAGAAGCATGTCGTACAGCTGACAATGGAGGATTTGCGTATGTACGGGGTAAGTCGTATACCTATTGGAGACGACCCGCGGTACGGACATTTGCATCGTACAGAAGTGCTTCGAGGAAAATACGACTTGATATCGCCCACCCATATCCATCTATCCATGTAAATCAACCACGCATCCATCACGCCACCCAGTCAGGGTAGACGGGCTGCGTGCCAGCCAGATCCACTCGCACAACTCCACTGTACTGTACTGTACCGCACTGCACTACAAATGTTTACTGCACGCACCTCCACAAAGCCATCCCCTCCCAGAGGTACTCCGTCTCCAAAGCCGTACGTACGGGTAATGTACCTGCGACAGTTATAATTAGTTAATGAGTGGCAGCACCAGCGGTGGCAGCAGCGGCACCTAGGTTGTAGTAGTATACGGTATGCTGGTGGAGCGCTTAGCGCGTATATGCATTTGTTATGTGTGCCGTACTGTGCACCAGCTACTACACCTGGTTGCGCACGTACTGATGCTTTCGCAAAGAGGTTGTAGCTCTAAGTAGCTTGCGGGACTAGCACTGATGATGTTGGAAGCGACAGTGCTATTTTTAAACCAATTAATAAACATTGTCAGAGCTTATGTGGCCACAGGGCTACTTCTTACTTTGCCAATTACTATTGTCAAAATGTTAACAACAACTGGTGCACAGCATGTGCTTATTACCACGTTGACGACGCCTATGTGAAACGAACGTTTCATGACCGATTGCATAATCGCGCCGTAGATTGCTACGCATGGAGGATTTCGGCTAGCGCCGCAGCAGCGGGAATCGCTAGGTAGGCTGTTGGTAGCGCAGTAGCGCGAAGCTGGAGATGAAATAGATTAGATCGACACAGGCACACATTTGCGCATACATATACACAGCATACATACATACATACATATACTAGGGTTTGGCACCACTGGTAAGGCGCGACCATTGCCCCCGGGAGATCCCGGGATCGATACCCCTTAGGGTCAAAAGTCCTTCCGATGGTGGAAGGCATTGCGCCCCTAGTTGATGGACGGTGGTGACCTGGGATAAAGTTAACCTGCGAGCCGACCAGGAATGGAGTTGCGCCGCTGTCGACCCGGCAGATTCCGTTGGATGCTGGTGGTGGGTGCGGAACCTGAGCGATCCACTGAGAAGTTGACTAGGGTGACTGGATGAGGGTGCCCCGAAATACCGGGGAAGGCAGGGTTTCGCAGGGTAGCTGCCACGGGCGAAGATACACCCCCCTGTTTCACACA
>NW_003307609.1:774323-776252 GCF_000143455.1 Volvox carteri f. nagariensis
CACTGAAACGCCGTTGATGGTGGCGGTGCGGACGGGCTTGGGTTCCTCGTCCACACAGCCGCTCTCTGTGATGCATGCGCGGCGATGTGTGTATGTATGTAAGCATGCGGCCGATTTATAGGTACAAGCAGCTTTTGGGGAGCCAGGAGCCAGGTAGAGCAGGGGAAGGAGAGACAGCTTGCTTGCTTATCATGGCTAGACAGATAGAGGAGTAATGAAGCAATACTTAAGCAACAATCGATGATATATGAGGGAATCTTCATATTAACAAATTAAGTATTATAATAAATGCTTGCTTAATAAATAATATTGTGAACAAATATAATTAGTATTTACATGATGTAATTTAACGTAATATAATCAAATATGCTTTAATGTATTGCATTATAGTATCAAGCAATTATTGGGTGAATAAAGAGCGACGTATGTGAAATTGAGGAGTGTCTATCGACCACTTCAGGCTTATCTATCATACCATAGCACCATCTATGGACCATTCTATACCATGGAACTATATAAAATATATTTTCCGGTCCTCTCTCTCTCTCTGTGTGTGTGTGTATGTGTGTGTGTGTAGTAGCTGGTACACAGTACGGCTCACAGTACAAATACGCGCGATGCGCGACCACCAGCATCTCGAGAGGCCTTTTCAGTGGCCAGCTGCTACAGTGTGTGTGCGTGTGCGTGTGCGTGTGCGTGTGCGTGTGCGTGTGCGTGTGCGTGTGCGTGTGCGTGTGCGTGTGCGTGTGCGTGTGCGTGTGCGTGTGCGTGTGCGTGTGCGTGTGCGTGTGCGTGTGCGTGTGCGTGTGCGTGTGCGTGTGCGTGTGCGTGTGCGTGTGCGTGTGCGTGTGCGTGTGCGTGTGCGTGTGCGTGTGCGTGTGCGTGTGCGTGTGCGTGTGTGTTACATGGTCGTGGGGTTGCGTACCCCGTACCTGCAAACGCGCGCAGTAGCATCATATCATCATCCTCATGCTCGGTCCTGTCTACTACACGATGACCCTGTCTATAGAACATACTAATAAATGTTACCGACGGAGGCAGGAGCAGCGTAGTTATTCCCAGTCATATGTATACCACCGCACTATCCTGGGGTTCCCATGCATACCCCATGCAGGAGGATGAGCAGAAAGATGAGCAGCTCCCCATGCAGCATCCCCGTGGTCTCACTCGTGTGCTGCCTTTCCTGACCCACTTCGCTCGCTTTGCTGCTTACCGATGATCATCTCCATCCTGTTAATGGTCATTCCCGCACACGGGCTGGCGCTGTTCACTGTTGCGGTGGCGGCAACTCGGAAGCAGTACGTGGCACTGGAAGCCGTTGTATTCCACGGCCCGCTGGGTACGGACATTCGGTACGGCGTCACGCTGACGTCACGGGCATTGCAGGAGGTAAAAAAAGGGAAACTTTGCACAAGTTGGTTGTTGTTGCCCACGGGGGGTGGTGGGGGTGAGAGGTTGGGGGCCTTGGGCACCTTGGGCACCTTGGGTGGTTTGGGGGCTTTGGGCGGGACAGGCGCTTTGGGCGGTTTGGGCGCTTTGGGTGAACTGGGTGATCTGGGCGCCTTCGGAGGCTTGGCGGCCGGCGGAGGTGGAGATGGCGACTTGGGAGTGAGATGAGGTGGGGGGGGGATGGAGGCGGAGGACGTTGGCTGGGTGGCGGTGGAGATTTAGGCAGCAGAGGGTTTGGCGGAGGCGGCAATGGCATTGGAGGTGGTGGTGACTGGGATACTTGGGGCGAGGAATTGGGTGGTGGGGGAGAGAGCACGGCTGGTGGTGGGGGAGAGAGCACGGCTGGTGGTGGAGGAGAGAGCACGGCTGGTGGTGGGGGAGAGAGCACGGCTGGTGGTGGAGGAGAGAGCACGGCTGGTGGTGGGGGAGAGAGCACGGCTGGTGGTGGAGGAGAGAGCACGGCTGGTGGTGGGGGAGAGA
>NW_003307609.1:776476-779973 GCF_000143455.1 Volvox carteri f. nagariensis
TGGTGATGGGGGTGATGGTGGTGATGGCGGTAATGATGGTGATGATGGTGGTGATGGCGGTGATAATGGCGGCTCGGGAGAGGGTGGAGGCGAGCAAGGGCAATAGTTAACGGTATACTTGTAGTAGCCCCAGGCAGTGGGGGAGTCCGGGCAAATAGGGTTGGAGGAGTCATTGGCAGCCACCCACTCGGATGCGACCCAAGAGGGGTGGATAGAGGCATTCATGGGCCTTATGTCCTCAAAACGAAAGAACATGACCATTGTCAGGGGTTGACATTGTGGCAGCCATCCCATCCGAAAGAACATTGCAAAGACCTTTCCATCGTGGAGTGATACTTTACCCTGACTTGTAATCTCCCAATTATTGGAACTTGACAAATACGCATCAGGCGGTTGACACCCTGTGTTACCATTGTAAAGCTGCAAAAATAATGGCTCGATCATTGCTGCAAATGAATACTTGACGTACGACTCTAGCTGCCAGTCCACCACCAGCTCGTGATACCCCTTAGATGCATCAATATACCCCGGGGTAACCACCTGACCCGTTACACTGGACCGTACGGGTGCTGGGTATCCAGTGACGGGGACACCGTTGTAGGTGACATACGTAAAGTCACCACAGGACGGTAAAGGTGGCATTGGCGGCGGAGGTGGCGGACTTGGCGGCGGGGGCTGAGCCGGGCAGGGGCAGTATGAGATGGCGAGCTTGGTGTAACCCCAAGCAGTTGGGGAGTCAGGGCAGATGGGGTTGGTGGGGTCATTAGCCAGCACCCAGTCAGCAGCCGCCCAGGAAGTACTTGTGTTGGCGTCATTGAAAAAACGAGTGAACCAGTAGAAGGTGACCGGGGCGCCGCAGGGTTGGACCAAGCTGGAGTAGCTGGGGGATACAGCTTCAAAAATGGGAAGGTAGGCTGTATAAGTAGAGTCTACGAGCCGACCGTTCTCCAAGGGTGCTAAATCGCTTGGCTCCCTGCAGCCAGAGGTGCCATTGTATACGGCATTGAAATCCGCTTCGGAAAGCATGCCGTAGTAAAATGTGCCCGGCTCTGTGTGCTGCCATTGTACGACAATAGTTGGCGTCCCGGTGTGGTGATAACCAACAGTTACTGAGGTTACTGGAACATCCACAACCTGCAAAAGGAATGCCGGGCTGATCTCCTGTCCCGAATCAGCTGAGGTTACAGGCGCCCTTATGGCGCTAACTGGCACACCGTTCCTGTAGAGCACTGTGTTCGGACCGCAGGTGGCCAACGGCGCCATGGGGGGAGGAGGCGGAATGGAGTCAGCTGCAGCTATCTGTGCACTACTGCCGAAGAGCAACAGCACCAGTAGCAGGCGTAGAGGGAAGCTCAGAAGCAGTGGGCTGTGGCAGTTGCGGCGGTGGATCGGCTTCTGCTGCTGCGGTGGCGGCAATCCATGACTGTT
Organism: Volvox carteri f. nagariensis; assembly: GCF_000143455.1. Classification (NCBI taxonomy): domain Eukaryota; kingdom Viridiplantae; phylum Chlorophyta; class Chlorophyceae; order Chlamydomonadales; family Volvocaceae; genus Volvox; species Volvox carteri. Next base: position 777,905 of record NW_003307609.1, read on the forward strand.
AGCATTACGCCCACCACGGCCACCATTAGTACTGCGACACGTGACCATGATAGGCGATGATGGCCTTCACTGCCGCGTTTAAGTGCGTGTGTGCGTGCGTGTTTCCCGTAGGTATTCCAGCTGAGCTTGCTGCAACGCATCCGGAAGAGGGCCAGGCACAGGTGGGCGATATTATGTGCTGTAGCATGCAAGCGGTATCTTCATAACTCCGATTAATTTTATCCAGCCGGGGGCACGGCGATGCCTCAACCCCTATGGCCTGAGACTCAACTTCTAACCCCTATAGATGCAGTGCGGTATTTGATGCAGGAATGTAAAGCTGCGGTCTCCGGATTATTATTATTATTATTATTGTTATTGTTATTGTTATTGTTGTTATTATTATTATTATTATTATTATTATTATTATTATTATTATTATTATTATTATTATTATTATTATTATTATTATTATTATTATTATTATTATTATTATTATTATTATTATTATTATTATTATTATTATTATTATTATTATTATTATTATTATTATTATTATTATTATTATTATTATTATTATTATTATTATTATTATTATCCGGCAAGGACGACGCTACAGTCTTATGACGCGACAACGTACCGGTGAGTCCAGGATCGCCGCCCGTATGATCTTGGAGGTGAAGCCACGCAGCAGACAGCTCTTAGCTCGTGTCGATATATGTTGGGACCGCGCTCGCTCCGTCCTGCCTCGTTCGCCTTCTATGTGGCGCATAAACAAGGAAGCAAGGCGCGCACCATTAGGGTTCATGGTCCAGCAGCATAGCAGTAGCCAGGGTAAATAAAAGCACCCATGGAGAGACAACAAGGAGATTCCAAATGACAAGAGGGCCGGAGTTGTTGCGAGATGTTGGTTACGGAAGCTAATGGCAAAGGAAAGAGAACCGTCGACGAACGCAGTTGAATGGCGGCACGTCTATCGTTAGTTATCTGCGAACATGAGCGAGAAATAAGGACGATAAAGATGAACGGATTGCCTACCAGAAGTGAGCTACGCAGCAGCTGTTGCGCGCTGGCTTCCTGCGTCGTCTAAGCTGTCGCTCGTCGCCGCGCTTTCGCGCAGAAGCTGGCCCCTGCCCTGAGATGTGCGCTTTGCAGTGCACCAGTAGCTCTAATGGATCCTTAATCGTAAATATTCAATGGGCTCAAAAACTGCGACGCGATGGAGATTGGGGGAAACGTTGCAGGCAGGATACCCTGCTGTACCCTTAAGGGTACAGGAAACTGTTATATAGCGCAAGGCACACAGGTACCGTGCAGTTACTACACATTATAATTATTGTGCTTTTTGTGCTGAAAGATTATATATGGTTTGGCCTGCATCTGGTGTACGGAAGGCGGTAAGTGCGTATTTTGGATGGTTACGCGACGTATGTAGTCTGGAAAAAAACTCGAATTGAAGTTTCAAGAGTTTATCCGGCCCTGGCTAAATTGAGCGCCTTCAGCAAGCACATTAAAGTTGTTAAATTGCATTTTCACAAAAGCTATCCAGTAGTACTTGGCGCTGAATAATCCGCGTCCATACCCAGCAGCAGCATCCTTCTCCTCCCGTACTCCGTGTGCGTCGCAACCTTAATCCGCCTAATCCGCCCTAATCCGCGCGATGTTTTCATATGCGACAGATTAAGCCTTAATCTGCGACTTTTAATCCAAGTGGAAACACCCCCTTAGAGCAGTATCACATGTTTCTACTTTCATAGGTTCATGTAACTTTCAGCAGCTCGGTGGCTCATGGGCCTCCCGAAACGAACAGAAATGAAATTAATCCTTGCTAAAGTGCGGCATGCAGCTGGTCATGCGAAAGGTCGCTCCAGTCATGAGCAAAACCGCACTTATGATAAACTAGCTTCATTCAAAGAAATGATGGAGATTTTGCTTCTCTAATTTATTAGAAGCAAGCGGGTCGTTACAAAGGACTCAGATTGAAATCTGCTGTACTGTCTGGGAAGCCTTCCCAGCCAGACTATAGGTGACCTTAAGTCTGGGAAGCCCTCCCAGACAGTATATAGGTGACCTTAAGTCTGGGAAGCCCT
>NW_003307609.1:782683-785156 GCF_000143455.1 Volvox carteri f. nagariensis
CGTGCGGATGCACGCGTGCGATTCTCAAAATGCGCGTGTACAAGTGTATGTATTTTGTTTGGCGAAAGGCCGCGGTGTGCCAGCGCGTTGCACAGTAGGGCATGTTGGCCACAGTCGCACACGGAATGCAGGCGGGAGAAATGGCTGGCTGTTTTGCCGTATCTGGAAGCATACAACTTAGCTTGCAAGACTGGGCTCATGGAACGGCCACGGGAAGAGGAAGCGTCTGGCGAAGCGGCACTTTTCGAAAAGGAAAGGCGCCTGCTTTTGGTAGCGCAACGCATCCCTAAATTTGGGAGGCCAGGCACGTCGCGCTGAGGCGCTTCACCCTGAAGTGGACGAGGGAGAATGAAGATGACCTCCCGTGTACCCACATCAATACCAATACAACGTCCATGGCCCCCCCGGCTTTTATGGACACCCGCACTTGTGTGTGGAACTTGTAACTTGTAACTTGTAACCTAAGGCACTGATTGGGTCGGTAACCCATGGGTTACCCATCGGTTACCCACCTTCAACTCCCCGTAGCCCATTGGTAACCCCCTTGTAAGTTCCTACCCAGCAGGAGGGGTAACACGGCCCCAGGGTAACCCCCTCCGTTGCCCTGGACTGTGGACATGGGCCTATAAGCTACTCATCTTATTTGCTGCGCACTTCGTGAATTCATTTTAGTACATTTCTGTAAATGTACATGTTACATGTACATGTTGAACCTACAGTATCCCGGTAGCTCGGGGAGCATCGTTCACCAATATGAATTAAAGGCCCTTAACGCTACAGGAAAATTTTAGTAGAAGATTTAGAACTAGGCAGGAAGCCGGCAGGAAGCCGACACCCAGCTGGCTGTAGGAAGCGAAAGGAACCGCCCCAAACTGAGGCTGGTGCAGAGCAGGCAAAGACCAGCCGCCACCGTCGAGGTTCAGCTGATCCACGGATAGGCAGCGAGTAAAGTGAGTTGCGCTCTCAGGGTTTTGGTTTTGGGTTTTGTTCAGAGTTGGGCACTAGCTAATGTTAAAACCTTGTGTATTGCCACCTATAGCTATCCTCCCGGTTTCTGTCATATGACAGTTATTAGGCATAACCTTAAATTTTGCCATTTCTTTTCCGTGCATGCAAAACAGGTCTGGGCTCTAGAGTCCCCGTGGTGGGAGGCCTCGGATTAATCAAATATCGGAGTCAGCAACTCGTTTAGTGAGACATGTGTATGGAGCCGTACATCAGATCATACGGAACTGAATCTGGGGGCTGGGTCTGATTTCCGTTCTCTTGATATGATGACGTTGGTGTAATTAGCGAGTTTATACACACACCGAGCCTGGGGCCATGGGCGGGCTCTACAGCCCCGTAAGGCTTGTGTTGGTGAGGCAATCTTTACAATTGTACACTCAAAGTGTTTGGTGAACATGTATGTTTGTATGTGTAGACATGTGAGCTCGATACAGGCATATGCATGGATGGAAGTGTATAGAGAGGCATGCACATATGTATGCACACATAGACAGGCGAAATAGGCATACATGCTCACATAGATGGATGAGACAGCTGTGATAGCATGTGTAGGCAGGTTGGACAGGGACATGCTTACAATCCATTGACACCAGCATATGGCCCGGCATACGGACAAGGAACAATTGTAAACACTGGTTACCCTGTCTGTTACCCCTCAGTACAATATTACCCCGACCCCTTTGTTACCCCTTGGTAAGGGGTTACCCTGACCCCTTTGTTACCCCTTGGTAAGGGGTTACCCCTACCCCGGGGTTAGGTTACCCACCTCCCTTCGTACATAGCCACATGGGTAACCACTTACCCCTACCCTTACCCCTACCCCTAACCCCTGGGTTATGCTTAAGGGGGGGTTACCCTCGTTTTATGCCATAGGGCATACAGCACCTTGTTCCGACTAAAGTCAAATTACAAACTTACGCAAAGAAAATATAACATACACAAAATTAAAGACATAAGAACAGAAAAGTGGGTGGGTGACATGGACGCCGCTGATGGCTTGGAACAGCTTTTTGCTGTCCATACGGCCGTGCCTGCGTTAGCCGTGTTGCAGCAGCTCCGGAAGGACTTCAGCCAGCAGCAGGCTCAAAAGCTGCTGCACAACCACCGGGATTGTCTTCAGTTGGGAACATGTAGTTTTGGTCGGCGGGGTCGAGCATCATAAGCATTGCGCACGGAAACCGAGGTGCAGCATCTGTGTAACATCGCCAATATATCCGGTACACGGTGGCAGGCTTGCCGACCACAAAATGAACGGGCGGTCGCATCACACCATTCAACCAAGCATGCATGTGCCCGTGCAGATGAAGACGCGGCGCAGTGTTGGGCGACGGGTGTCGGTCAGCGAGAACCAAGGGGTGCATAGGTGGGGTTATGGCCACGGTAGTGGTGTACAACCTTTCATCTGGTACAAGTCCACATCAGTCCGCCTCCTTTCAGCGAGTAAGTAATCTTACATGATGCCATT
>NW_003307609.1:789148-794414 GCF_000143455.1 Volvox carteri f. nagariensis
CGGGCCGTCAGGCCCATCATCCTTATCAATGTCCGAACCCTCACCCGATCATGCATCCTCCTCACCCACGGCATTCACATCATCATGTATACGTTTAGTATAGAAATACTCTTCTACGGGACCTCCGTCTTGATCAGGCTGCATGTGGAGCAAGGGCACATGTTCTTTGGTGGCGGAGTTTTCCGCAGTTTCTTTCTGTGCCTTCGCTACTATTTCTGTCTTCTTAAGGGCAGGTTTTGTTTTCAATGGCTTCTGGGCTACGGGCAAGTAATTGTTGATGCCGCTATATATGACAGCACAACGACGGCCCAGTATACTTGAATAACATTTCTTTATACTGGAGGACAGCACTGGGGTATGGATTACAGAGAAGGAACGGTTCGGGGAGTACGTTTTGAACCTTCGTTCATCGTTACACCTAATAAGCTTGCAGCTTTTACAGCATCAGAACGTTTTGGAGCTGCTGAAAAAGTACCAAACAAAAATGCAAATTGTTGCGATTTTGACGGGGAGGGTTTACGTTCCCCGTGTGAGGCCTTGCGCCGTTCGTTTTGGGGTCCCCGTTCCATGACTCTCACGTGCACGGGGACCTCGCTATAGCTCGGATTACCGGTGGATTGGCGCGGATTAAAAATATACCTTAATCCATGACTTTTAATCCAAGTGGAAACACCAACTAAGGTGTAGAGAAGTATCAAATGTTTCTGCTCATCACGGGTTATTTCAGCAGCTCGGTGGCTCATGGGCCTCCCGAAACGAAACGAAATGAAATTAATCCTTGCTAAAGTGCGGCATGCAGCTGGTCATGCGAAAGCTCGCTACAGCCATGGGCAAAACCGCACTTATGATAAACTATGCTTAATCAAAGATATGGCGGAGATTTTGCTTCTCTAAGGGGGTGTTTCCACTTGGATTAAAAGTCGCGGATTAAGGTATTTTTAAGCCGCGCCAATCCACCGCTAATCCGTCGGAGTGTTTCATACATCTGGATTAAGAAACGGATTGAAGTACGACACTTGCTCATTCCGTGCATAAAATGCAAAAACGAGTATTGCCAGACATTTAAAAGACTATCGAGTATCAACATGAAGGCCTTGTAGCACCTTTGAACGACACCCACGGTGTGGTGCATAATGCCGAACAAGAAGCACAAAGCTTCCACAAAACTAGGAACACCTACAGCCTTTATAAAGGATAACCTTCCAACCTATCACTCAGGCTTTTTATGAGCCGTCGTGAAAAGTGTTAATCCGAGATTGTCAATTTGATACCTGGTGGCCACCAGGTAGCAAATTTTTCGCACCAAGTTTGAGCTTTTAGTATAAGCAGAAAGCTCGCATTTCATAGCATATTAATCTATAATTAATCCGCGAAGCGCGTGAATACGGACGGAAATCTCTAACTAATCGCGCCAACCTTAATCCGCCTAATCCGTCCTAATCCGCGCGATGTTTCCATATGCGACGGATTAAGCCTTAATCCGCGACTTTTAATCCAAGTGGAAACACCCCCTAATTTAGTAGAAGCAAGCGGGTCTTTACAATGGACTCGGATTGAAAATTGCTGCCCTGTCTGGGAGGCGTCTGGTAAGCTTCCCAGACTTGAGGTCACCTTTATTGTTTTGCGAATACCGTAGTGCTACTTATAGTTCGTGATCGCTTTGTTCGGGGAGGGGTCAAAAACTTTCTGAAATTTGTACGTGCTCTTTGAATTTCGGGGAAGGCCGGACCAGATTTTGCGGGCATGATACAAATTTCGGGGCCCCTTCCAAAGTTTCGGGGCTTTTCAAACTGCAGCTTCCAGTCAGTCTCCCTCCACCGGGAACCCTTAGGCTCATGGTCTCTCACCATTTTCGCACTTTGGAAACGCCCTAGCAAATTCTGGACCGATCGTACAGTTCAGTACCAGTGGCAACAACCTAAGGTCGAATGCCAGGCTGCGGCGTGACGGCTGCCGTAGCATTGACCGCATTGCGCTCGCGCCTAGCAACCTCCTCGTGCTCCATTCGCCCACGCTGGGCCTCGACAACAGCACCATCAAGCCTAACTGGTGCAAATCCAGCTCGGTCGCTCACCGGAGCGTTTGGTGCTAGCGGTTTCATCCCGCATTGAAGCAGGGTTGCCTGTCTTGCACGTTTTCCAGCGTTGTTCATGTCCTACGTTTATGACTATATTTTATATTTTATGTATTTAAGAGCTGATTTCCGCTTTGAAATCCTAGTTTTTGCGAAGTTTGACCGACCGGCTTCGGAGGGTACGATATTTCGGGGCTGCGGTCCCTTGGGATACCTTTGAATTTGTACGTGCTACATATTCGTGGTGCCTCCCGAATTATTGTAGCACGAACTATAAGTAGCACTATGGTAGGTGCCAAAAGAGCGCGCCAGGATTGCAGTGCGTGCTGCAAAACTAATTGCAGATGGGAAAAAAGGAGAACGAAGTGCCGCCGTGCCAAGATGACTCTTGCCGAAATCTGCTGTCATAGTGTTATGAACGCGGATTATTCAGTGCCAAGTCCTACTGGATAGCTTTTGTAAAAATGCAGTTTAAAACCTTTAATGTGCTTGCTAAAGGCGCTCAATTTAGCTAGGGCCGGATAAACTAGTGCAGCTTCGATTCGCAGGTTTTTCCACACTACATACGGCGCGTAACCATCCAAAACAGGTACTTACCGCCTTCCGTACACCAGATGCAGGCCAAACCATATATAATCTTTCAGCACAAAAAGCACAATAATTATAATGTGTAGTAACTGCACGGTACCTGTGTGCCTTGCGTTATATAACAGTTTCCTATACCCTTAAGGGTACAGCAGGGTATCCTGCCTGCAACGTTTCCCCCAATCTCCATCGCGTCGCAGTTTTTGAGCCCATTGAATATTTACGATTAAGGATCCATTAGAGCTACTGGTGCACTGCAAAGCGCACATCTCAGGGCAGGGGCCAGCTTCTGCGCGAAAGCTTAGAGTGACAGCTTAGAGCGACAGCTTAGACGACGCAGGAAGCCAGCGCGCAACAGCTGCTGCGTAGCTCACTTCTGGTAGGCAATCCGTTCATCTTTATCGTCCTTATTTCTCGCTCATGTTCGCAGGTAACTAACGACAGACTTACCACCAATCAACTGCGTTCGTCGACGGTTCTCTTTCCTTTGCCATTCGCTTCCGTAACCAACATCTCACAACAACTCCGACCTCCCTGCCATGTGGAGTCTCTTTGTTTTCTCTCCATGGGTGCTTTTATTTACCCTGGCTACTGCTATGCTGCTGGACCATGGACCGTGATGGTGTGTGCCTTGCTTCCTTGTTTATGCGCCACATAGAAGGCGAACGAGGCAGGACGGAGCGAGCACGGTCCCAACATATATCGACACGAGCTAAGAGCTGTCTGCTGCGTGGCTTCACCTCCAAGATCATACGGGCGGCGATTCTGGACTCACCGGTACGTTGTCGCGTCATACGACTGTAGCGCTACAGTCGTATGACTGTAACGTCATCCTTGCCGGATGGGTCCATAGGCCAGCAGGGTTGATCCAGATTCCATCTCCAGATATGGAATCCTCACAAACTTGTTACACCATTATCCTGCGCTCCGTTCGCCTCCATCGTTCATCTACACAGTGCTATTATTAGCCAGCCAGCGTAAGAAGGGACCAGCTCCCTTTTTACACCCAGTTCGAGCAGCCCGCCCTGTCTCTGGCCCTCACCCTGCCAATAACAGTACCCTGAATCCGTCATCCGCCAATTGGATGCAGGAATCTAAAGCTGCGGTCTGCGGTTAATTAATATTATTATTTAATGCAATACCGCACGGGGTTTAATGTTGAGTCTCAGGCCATAGGGTTTGAGGCATCCTCGTGCCCCCGGCTTGATTATACTCATAGGATACCGCTTGCATGCTACAGCACATAATATCGCCCACCCGTGCCTGGCCCTCTTCCGCATGCGGTGCAGCAAGCTCAGCTGGAATTCCTACGGGAAACATGCATGCACGCACTTAAGAGCGGCAGTCATGGTCACGTGTCACAGTGCTAATGGTGGTCGTGGTGGGCTTAATGTTAATTGTCATGGATTGCCGCCGCCGCCGCCACCGCAGCAGCAGCAGCAGCAGCAGCAGCAGAAGCCGATCCACCACTGCAACTGCCACAGCCCGCTGCTTCTGAGCTTCCCGCTACACCTGCTACTGGTGCTGTTGCTCTTCGGCAGTAGTGCACAGATAGCTGCACTTTTTGCCTCCCCTCCGCCTCCTCCCCCCATGGCGCCGTTGGCCACCTGCGGTCCGAACACAGTGCTCTACAGGAACGGCGAGGTAGTCAGCGCCATAGGGGCACCTGTTATTTTAGCTGATTATGAAGGGCAGGTCGGCATAGCATTCCTTTTGCAGGTTGTGGATGTGCCAGTAACCCCTGCTACTATTGGTTATCACCACACCGGGACGCCAACTATTTTCGTACAATGGTGGTACACAGAGCCGGGCACATTTTACTACGGCATGCTTTCCGAAGCCGATTTCAACGCCGTATACAATGGCGCCTCTGGCTGCAGGGAGCCAAGCGATTTAGCACCCTTGGAGAATGGTCGGCTCGTAGACTCTACTTATACAGCCTACCTTCCCATTTTTGAAGCTGCACCCCCCAGCTACTCCAACTTGGTCCAACCCTGCGGCGCCCCGGTCACATTCTACTGGTTCACTCGTTTTTTCAATGACGATAACACAAGTGTTTCCTGGGCGGCTGCTGACTGGGTGCTGGCTAATGACACCACCAACCCCTTCTGCCCTGACTCCCCAACTGCTTGGGGTTACACCAAGTTCGCCATCTCGTACTGCCCCTGCCCGGCTCAGCCCCCGCCGCCAAGTCCGCCGCCTCCGCCGCCAATGCCACCTTTACCGTCCTGTGGTGACTTTACGTATGTCACCTACAACGGTGTCCCCGTCACTGGATACCCAGCACCCGTACGATCCAGTGTAACGGGTCAGGTGGTTACCCCGGGGTATATTGATGCCTCTCAGGGGTATCCCGAGCTGGTGGTGGACTGGCAGCTAGAGTCGTACGTCAAGTATTCATTTGCAGTACTGGCCGAGGCAATATTTTTGCAGCTTTACAATGGTAGCACAGGGTGCCTACCGCCTGATGCGTATTTGTCAAGTTCCAATAATTGGGAGATAACAACTCAGGGTAAAGTAAAACTCGATAGTGGACAGCCCTTCGCAATGTTGTTTCGGATGGGAGGGATGCCCCAATGTCAACCCGTGACAATGTACGCGTCTTCG
>NW_003307610.1:0-1106 GCF_000143455.1 Volvox carteri f. nagariensis
GAGGAAACGTCCTCGGGCACCCCTGGGCATATCCCGTAGGATTTAGGTTGTTTGAGATCCCGTAGGGTTGTGTATTAGTTTGTTATTGTGACATTTCGTCAGTCCCCGTCCGAGATTGAGGACTTTGTTTTTACTCAGCTAGTAGACTTCCCGCCCACCTGGGCATCCACCTTTGGGGTGAGAGTATGCTGCATCATGCCTGGTGTGCGATCTGCTCGCAACCAAATTCGATCCGGGGAGTTCCCACCTCCTAGCAATTCGCACCAATGTAACACCAGGCAAAGAGTACTCAGTTGGGAGATGCCAGGGGAGCTGATCCCTCTTACAGCAGATGCGCCATGTGTTGTGACTGGTGACTTTGCACTGGGCAGGCAATATTGGGTGGATGTGCATATCTAAAGGCCCACAGGGGAAAATCCGGTGGAAGAATCACTGGAAATCAGTGCCATTTTTAAAAGCAGGGATGCGCACAGAGTGTGGCAATGGCATGGGTTCTGCACACCATCTGACAAGCCTTTCTCATGTTGTGGGTTGTTGCAATGACATGCAGGTGGATGAGAACTGCAGCAGGAAACGCCTAGTCTTCGGCTCCGGGATAATCGGCCAGCGTGTGATGCAGGAGTTGCATCGGCAGGGTACTGCTGAGTTGGCCAAATTCGTTAAGTGGTCCGCTGGCAGACCAGATTTGGCCTCACTTAGAGGCATAATGTTCCAGGGGCTAGCACATTACTTGCTGTGCCGGGGCGGCTCGTTTCGTATGCGCAGCCTTTCTAACCCTGGAGAGCAGGAGGTCAGCCTGGAGGTGCCGGAAATGGAGTTGATGGAGGTGCAGGACAGCGACCTCAAAAAAATCAGCCCCACAACAAAAGGGTCTGGGCTCCTGGTGCCGGTGGCGAGGAACTTCACTGCCGTGGACAGCTTTTTGATTTTGCCTGACAGCAACGGCAAGGCAGCGCGACTGCTCCTTATCCAGGTGACTGTCTCTGCCAATCACCGTATTAGCGCGTCAGGGCTGCAAACCTCCATGCGGAAACTGTCCAGGGACCTGAAGGGGCTCAAGCGCGAAATGTACTTTGCAGTGCCGCCCGACCTGTTCAAGCAGTTCA
>NW_003307610.1:1276-2498 GCF_000143455.1 Volvox carteri f. nagariensis
TGGAAGCTCCAGCAGCAGCAGCAGCAACTTTCCGACTGCTGGCAGAGGTGGCCATGTTGCGCCGTCTGCTTTGAGCAGGTCCCCAACGGGCATCTCAATTCCGAGGCGCAGCCATCTGCCACGGTTGAATCCGCGCATGGTCATCCTTCCGAAGCCGCATATCTCGAGCATCTCCTCTGCTGCCCCCAGTTGGCGGTGATGGTGTCGCCACTGCAGCTGTGGCAGCTGCATCCGCTGGTGATGGCTGGTATGGTGGCCGCTGTGGATGTGGGCACAAGGTTGTGAACGTCAGAGGCTTAGAAATCTAGTCGGTGGCTTTGCTTGTCTTGGTCACCATGGCATGATGCCTTATTGGGCCCTCTAGACATGCAGATTCATGTTAACGGTTGGGCTCGCAGCTGGTGTGTACCTGGGGACTGGTCATTGCTGGGCATTTGCTCATTTGCTGGTGTTGCAGGTTGTGTAGATATAGGCACAGATGGGCATGTATCTGTAAGTGCGCTGAGTTGTACAAGGAAACAGCTACAGATATGAGTGGTAGCATGGGCGGAGTAGGTTTGTACGGCTGAATATGTGTACACTTGTGTACGGCTGAATACATGCCTTGGCATCTCTGAACGGGCCTGCATGTGTTGGACTGCTGTTGGGGGTGCTGGCTGTGAGGTGTTTGCAGCTCAACAGTGGGTGTACTGCTTTCAGGAAGGGAGGCGCGCTGGGGCAGCAAAGTGATGTTGTATGAGTAGATTGTTTGGCAAGCAAGGGTGTGAGAAGTCATTGCAATTGTGTACTTTGAGGGCAGGTGGCACAGGCTGGCACGGACCTCCTGGATTGGAGTGTAGTGTGATTGCATGTTGACCTTGCCCTGGACATGAACCTGTGGGATGGAGGAGGGGAAAAGGATGTCGATCCTGGCACGCGGCACTTGATTGTAAAGTGATGCAACATGAGGCAGACAGACAGTGTGCCTGCAATGGGATGGTCATGTAAGTGCCTTAATAATGAGGAGGCATGGCAAGTCCGTGCAGCACCTAAGCTTGACCTGTTAAACAGGCTCGATAGACGGTCATTGGCAAAGAAGTGGTCAGAGACTTTGCTGTGCGGGTGTATGGNGGCTGCATTCAAAACAAAAGCAAAACAACACTTACTAAATGATGAACCCAAAACGATTAGCATGGTGCTTTCCTTGAGATACCTGTCACGTGCTACACCGTCATGCATGAAG
>NW_003307610.1:26414-27595 GCF_000143455.1 Volvox carteri f. nagariensis
GTGTGTGTGTGTGTGTGTGTGTGTGTGTGTGTGTGTGTGTGTGTGTGTGTGTGTGTCTCTGTCTGTACAGCACCAAACATAATATCTCGCCTGAGCTGAAACGCGTTATAGCACAAACAAGCATTCTCTCCATTGCAAGGTATCTCGCATGTACCAACAAAAATTCATCAGCGCAAACGTTTGGCTGCGTATCTCACCGAGGCCAAAGTCACATCAACGCCTCTCGCGCTAAATTTCATCTCAAAAGGTACCGCGTATCTCATATTTGAATTCTTAGATGACGGCGTATGATAACTCGAACTCCCAGGCCTTGAGTGTGTAACGGACCAAACATAATATTTCACCCGGCTGAAACGCGTTATCGGTACTATACAGCATTCTCTATTGCAAGGTATCTCGCATGTAGCTAAGAAAGACCGTATGAGCACAAACAAGTTTAGCTGCCTCCATTCACCGACCTCAAAAGTCACATCAACGCTAAAATTCATCCCGAAAGCTGCCGCGTATCTCACAATGGAATTCACATCAACGCCTCTCGCGCTAAATTTCATCTCAAAAGGTACCGCGTATCTCATATTTGAATTCTTAGATGACGGCGTATGATAACTCGAACTCCCAGGCCTTGAGTGTGTAACGGACCAAACATAATATTTCACCCGGCTGAAACGCGTTATCGGTACTATACAGCATTCTCTATTGCAAGGTATCTCGCATGTAGCTAAGAAAGACCGTATGAGCACAAACAAGTTTAGCTGCCTCCATTCACCGACCTCAAAAGTCACATCAACGCTAAAATTCATCCCGAAAGCTGCCGCGTATCTCACAATGGAATTCACATCAACGCCTCTCGCGCTAAATTTCATCTCAAAAGGTACCGCGTATCTCATATTTGAATTCTTAGATGACGGCGTATGATAACTCGAACTCCCAGGCCTTGAGTGTGTAACGGACCAAACATAATATTTCACCCGGCTGAAACGCGTTATCGGTACTATACAGCATTCTCTATTGCAAGGTATCTCGCATGTAGCTAAGAAAGACCGTATGAGCACAAACAAGTTTAGCTGCCTCCATTCACCGACCTCAAAAGTCACATCAACGCTAAAATTCATCCCGAAAGCTGCCGCGTATCTCACAATGGAATTCACATCAACGCCTCTCGCGCTAAATTTCATCTCAAA
>NW_003307610.1:28070-33867 GCF_000143455.1 Volvox carteri f. nagariensis
CCATGCGGCAGTGGGGTGCTTTCCTGTAGCCGCTGGTGCTTCAAGACCTAAACATCACAGACAGCACCGAACTTCATATGTTAAGCAACGGCTCCGTNTGCGGTCTGCCGTACTGTCCATGCGGCATGCACCCGGATGTCGATGTGGCATGCACCCGGATGTCGATTGCTACCGGCCTGTACGGATGCAGAGGGGCCCCGCCCTTTTTCCGGCTTCCTTGAAGCCGACACCCAACTTGTTCAGGGATCCACCTCAGTCTATACTGGCCTACGAAGTGGCCTAAGAAGTTGACTTCGGGCTTGTTCAGCTCGCACTTTTCGCGCGTTGCACGTTAACACGCCCCTTTGAGGGATTCGAGTACGGCACGCATGTGCTCGAGGTGGCTGGTCGGATCTTTGCTGAAGATGAGGATATCATCTAGGTTGGCAACGCAGTAACCAGCGTCGATGAGCACGGTGTTTATGACCTTTTGAAAGGTCGCCGGTGCATTAGTCAACCCGAAGCACAGCACTTTGTACTGGAACGTTCCGAAGGGTGTCATGAGGCTGGTTTTTGGGATATCCTCCTCCGTGATGCGAATTTGATGGTAGCCGCTTTGCAGGACGAGGGATGGGAAGATACTCGCGCTCAGGAGTGTGTTGAGGAGGTTGGTGATGTTCGGAAGTGGATACCGGATTTTATGGTGATTTTGTTAAATAGAGTGCTAAAGTCAAGGCACATGAGAAGCGAGCCGTCCTTCTTTTGTGCGAAGAGGACGTGCGCACCGAATGGTGACTTCGATTCTTCGATAAAGCCTTTGGCCAGCAAGTCAGAGAGCTGCTTTTTCAACTTCATTTGTCCTGTCGTGAAAGCCGGTATGGCCGGGAGTATGGCGGCTTTTTGCCAGGTTCCAGCTCGATGACGTGGACAGTGCCGAGATCAGGGCCCAGGCCCGTTAAGGGCTCAAATTCCTCCTTGTATTCAACCAGCAAGGCCTCCAGTTTTGCTGGTGACACCAGGGTAGGGTCGGACGGGGCCGCCGAGGTGGCGTCCATGGCGTTTAGTTGGGCGATGTCATCGCTTGTCATGAAGGCAGCACTGTTTTGCAGTTTTTTGGTCTGCTTCATAAACACCAGGTTGGGGATAGGTGACATTGCCGCGTGCGGTTTACCACAGTTACATAATTCATAACCGCAGCACCCTTGGACAGCGGCTCGTTTAGGCTCTGCAGCCGATGTGAGCGGCCATGGCGTGTCACCATGCAGGTGCCCTGGCCAAAGTCGAGTACTGCACCGTGTTCACGCATCCAGCGGCTACCAAGCATGAGATCCATGCCTTCGACTAGCTTAGGCATGACCTGCGCTATGATTTTGCAGCGGAACCCTTGGGTACGGATCGACAGGTGTACCTGATCTTGCAGGCAGACGCTGTTTGCGCCGTCTCAGCACGCAAGATGCTACATGGCTTGCGTGGGGCTGTAAAATTAGTTTTTGCATGAGTGTGGCGAGAGATGAGAACATGTGAAGCGCCTGAGTGAACTAAGGTGCTGGCTTTGGTGCTAGCGAAGTTGCACGGTAATGGCAGCACGGAGCTGTCAGTAAGAGGTTCTAGTGCAGAACACTTAGCAGTTTCCTGACAGGTGTCGAGACAAGCGTGGAACTCACCAGTGCAGAATGGGTAGAGGTGGGAGAGGTGGGAGAGGAGGGAGAGGAGGGAGAGGAGGGAGAGGAGGGAGAGGAGGGAGTGGAGCACGTTTTATGTTGCTTGTTTTGCCGTGTTTGTCTTTTCGGACAACAAGGCTCAGGCTTTTGTGAACGCATCCCAGGATTACCCGAATACATCCCAGGCAAACCAGGCGAAGAAGTCGGCCTTTCGGCCACCAAGGCACAAACCAGGTACAAGACGACGAACGTTTTTATAGTGTGAAGTTTATTACACGAGCACAACTCATCAGTTCGCTTTGCTCCTTGTAATCATTCCATCGGTAATCGCACCTCATTCAACTCACTGTGCGCGTACCATGTATCATCAGCCAAGTCCCGTCGCAACATAGGCTGCAGCACCCCCACCCCCACCCACAACACAGTTAGACAATTCTTCAGGTGGGCAAGCCTACATACGCGTAGCGTGAGGCTTTGACACTGCTTATGTGGTGACGCCAGGCCCATCTGAGCATCCCAGGTTACGACTTTGCTGTATTACAGCTAAGCTTGGAGACTCAGTCAGAAAGCTTTGAAGGACATCACCTAGAGGACAGGATCTGACAGTATGTACCACGTGAACATCTGAAAGGCTTTGGGCCTGTTTCCCTTGGCTTTTGGTGCCACCTGTTAGTGCCTCTTTCCCCTAAAAGGAAAAATAAGGTCCATGGAAACCATGGCCTTTTAATGATTTTTAGTGGTCTACTAGGGACGGCCCTTTACTGAAGTACTAAAAGTACAACAGGTTTTCGTTGTAACTTGCATCTTTCCACCCTTTTAATGCATAAGGGCTTTCATTATCGGTCACACTTTAGCATTCAGTCCGGAACTCTCAGTACACAGATTTACCACTCGAGAGCTTACTGAATGTCAACTATATCGCGACACCGTTGGGCATAGGGCCCAGCGTGCGTGTTTGAGAAGAAGCCTACAGTGAAGCAGGCGTGGGCGACAACAAGGATACCACTGAGACCTCCTTGACAGGCAAAGGCATTTCTATACTAAGCCGAAAAGAAGATTCGGCATTTCCTTTTGTGTGAGGCCATGTGCCAGGCGTTGCTGAGGCAGGCGAAGCCATATATGCCGCATGCCACTCCAATGCATTTACACTTACGTGCCGGATATGACAAGTGCGGAAAACCGAATCATGTATGCGCTCGCATATAAAGATGGGCGATTTCTCGCGGGACTCAGGGATCGGACCGAAACTTGACCCGCCCAAAAAGCACATCGACGCTGGTTACTGGGTTGTCTACCTAGACATATCTTTTTTATCTTCAGAAAAGATCCGACCAGCCACCTTGAGCACATGTGCCGTACTCGAATACCTCAAAGGGGCGTGTTTCCGTGCAAAGCGTGAAGAGTGCGAGATGAACAAGCCCAAAGTCAACTTCCTAGGCCACATCGTTGGTCACGATGGACTTAAGGTGGATCCCCGAAAAATCGATGCCGTTTCCCTGGGCCTTGCGAACTACTTCCACAAGCTCCTCCAAGGGTACTCGTCGCTAGCGACTCCACTCACGACCCTCCCCGGCAGCAAACGGCTGACCCGAATGGAAGAATATGCACCAGCAGGATTCGACGGCATTAAAAATTAAACGCCCTCGTCAACGTCCCTTGTTGCGCCTTCCTGACCTTACCAAACCCTTAAAGTAGTAACCGACGCCAGCATCTACGGCACAGGCGATGCAATGCTGCAGGATGGCCACCCCGTCGCCTACACCAGCAAGAAGTTCACACCTGCTGAAGTCAACTACACTACCACAGAGCAAGAGCTTCTGTGTACTCAATGCCCTACAGGAGTGGCGGCCGTACCTTGAGACCGCACAGGATACCTTCATGCTGGTCACCGACCACCACCCGAACATCTGGTTTGAAACCAAGGAGGACCTGTCCCGACGCCAAGCACGGCGGCAAGAGTTCCTGAGCCGCTTCCACTACACGTGGTAGTACCGGCCGGGCTGCAAGAATGTTGCTGATCCTCTTTCTCGCATTCATACACCTGAAACGGCTGCGGTGGCAGCCATGGTGCGCACTTAGTTGCAAGCGCATGAGCTCGCTTTTGCATTTCCCCTCTCCCTTCCCCGTTGTGCAGGTGCCGGTCGCGGAAGGTAAGTATTTCGTTGCAAGCGTTGTTGCTATTGCTACTGCTGAGAAGTACTGGTGAGATCTGCCACAGCTTGCAAACGTTTTAGGATGTGTACACAACATGGGCCCGGCGGTGCTGTCAAAGGAAGGGCCCCACACACGGTTAGGGTTGCGCCAGAGGTACAGGCATTACGGGGGTGATGTGCATGGAGATGGCGGCGGTGAAGGATGTGCTGGGCCTGGATAGGATCAACTTATTTTCATCCGACACTTTGTGGCTGTTGTGGGTTCGATTCCCTCAGCGATGGAGGGTACCGCGGCTCGTGTGACTGCTCTTACCTAGGGGCAGTTTTCGTACTATGCAGAGAAGTCCCCAGTCACTTCTACTCCTGCTGCTAATGGCAAAGCTGCTGAACATATTTCAGTGAACATTTACTGTAAGTTTCGATAAGGTCGCTGCAAATTTCAAACGTTTTGTCGACCGACAGTCTTGCATCGTTGTTATGAAAAATGTAGTCAGAAAACTAACCAGCAATCGCTGTTATAACCAGCAATCGCTGTTATAACCAGCAATCGCTGTTATACACTGCAGCAGCACCTGGGCAGCCAATGATGGCTCACCCCCCGCCTGCTCAGGCTGCACCTGAGGTGGTCGACTTGTCAGGCAAGCTACCGAAGGCGTCTGTCTCTGACATTGGGCAGGCAGCCTTTGCGGAGAAGTATCCCCGGTGGCAGCAAACCGGCAAAAATAAGCAAGGCCACGGGATTGGTGGCTGTAGCATTTGTCAGCAGCTGTCGGTTGCTTGTCGGTTTGTGGGTTTAATTTTGAAGCATTTGGATGCACGTTTTGGAGATACTGAGCTTCTGAAGTGCTTTCGTATTTTTGATCCTGCTAGATATGTGAGGATGTCTGAGGAAGAGCGGCGTGGCTATGGCCGTAAGGAGGAGGTCTAAGATGGCCTTGCAGTTGGAGCTGGGCCGCACCTCCTGGCAGCGGGCCTGGGCTGGAATGCATCAGTGGGTCCACTTCTTTCCACGCTTGATTCAGTTGGTGTATGTCGCTTGTGTCCTTCGCACTCAAACAGCGTGTGTTGAGCGTGGCTTCAGTGTCCACCGCATTATCAAGAACAGGCTGCGTAACCGGCTGTCTGTCCCGTCCATTAATTCCCTTCTGCGTGTTGGATTACTCGGTCCAACCGTGGATATGAAATGCAAACCCCTTATGATTAAAGCTGCTGAGGAGTATGTTGCAAAGAACCCGGATGGGCTCCTGCACCGTATTTCCAAGGTGGGCGACTGTGTTCTGCCTGATGAGAGTGATGATGAGGGCAGTGTGGGCAGTGAAATTGCTGAGGCCTATTATCCTTCTGATAACGAAGTGTGGCAAGTGATGAGGTGTACCCGTCTGAGGAGACAGATGATGATGTGGCAGGTGTGGTGGAGGCGATTGCTGCAGAGATGGATGAGGAGCGACGCCTCCTTGGTTTTGGGTAAAATCCTTGCTGAAATATTTCTCCCAGGCGCTATGCTCCAAAATAAAATCAAAACATCTGTTAGTTCAGCCGCCCTAGCATATAACGATAGAATCCAGCTAATTTGTGCCCCGAAAACCGCTTCAGACAGTTTCGGGGTACCCGAAAACACTCTCTGGCTGACAGGAAAATTTTCGGGGAGGGCCCCGAAAGATTATTCAGAGGATTTCGGACACGGCCGAAATTTTTGGGTACCCTGGTGAAGAACCCTGGAACCTGGCTAGCGCCAGGGGTGGGGCCTTGGTCATAATCGTGCGCATGTTGCACCCTTGAAACACGAGGTCACGTTTGTACTTAGCCCGTGTACTAGTGTACACCGGGCATTCCACAAAGACATGCATTTCGCCCCGCAATCACAAAGCCTGCAGGTGCACGCTGTGCGCTCACGGCCATTAGGTCGGTTAATCTCCAACTCCCAACAGACTAACCGGAAATGCATGTGCACACGTTCCACCTTTCCTTTTGAACGGGCAGTAGTTCTTCTTCCGTCCAGACTAA
>NW_003307610.1:36337-38855 GCF_000143455.1 Volvox carteri f. nagariensis
ACAACACACGTTCACGCGTTTGCTTTTATTATGTCTTGGACTCAATGTAAGGTCATCGTCGTCGCGCTTCTACAGCAGTGAACATGAAAAAGGCATCAAGAAGCTCATGCACGCAGCGGGGGGGGGAGGGGGGGGTAAAACACCCAGCCGCCAAGTCGCGCTCACGTCACACGTTTTTTAAAGCTGCCTGCCTTTCCATGCCCCCAACCGCCAACCGCCAGCCTCATCTGCGTCTCGCCTTCCAGGACGTTCCGGTGAGCTCTGACGCCCCACTGAACCTCACTGGCTCAGCTCACCTTACACGATGTGACGATGTGTTATGTTCATCACGATGAGTGTATAGTCCCCAACACCTTTCAGGTTGTTTGTTTACAGATCGCAAGTCACCAAGTGCAGTACGGCAGAGGCAGAAGCTCAGCTTCTTCCGCAGCACCGCACCCAGCTTGCCACTAGGCGCAATCACATAGACGCTGTTTGTTGCGGCAAGGGCCCCCTACACCGCCTGAAGACATTGACCCACGGGTCATATGCGGAGCATCAGGAGCAAGCGCAGTAATGAGGCCGCCGCCAACTTGTAACGTTAGCTCCTGCACTTACACCCCCTTATAGGCCGACGCATACATCAAAAGACCACGAGGTGATGATGTTGGCGACCATAAAAAGACGTTCTTCACACCACATCAGAATGAAGCTCAGGCCCCCCGGCATGTCCTGCATGTGTCTAGCATCGTTCTTGGCATCATATCGCCACCATCATCAACACTATCGTGATCATGATAAGTGTTGTCATTGTTATCATCATTATCAGCACCAGTATCATCATCATCATCAGTATCATCATCACCTATCTCCCAGGAGTCTTAACAGGTTAACTGGTATAATGTGTGAAACAGGGGGGTATATCTTCACCCGTAGCGAAATCCTGCCTTTCCCGGTATTTCGGGGCACCCTCATCCAGTCACCCTGGTCAACATCTCAGTGGATCGCTCAGGTTCCGCACCCACCACCAGCATCCAACGGAATCGGCCGGGTCGACAGTGGCGGAACTCCATTCCTGGTTAACTTTATCCCAGGTCACCACCGTCCATCAACTAGGGGCGCAATACCTTCCACCATCGGAAGGTTTTTCGAACCTGACAGGTCTCTATCCCGGGATCTCCCGGGGGCAATGGTCGTGCGTTACCGGTATGGTATGTATGTATATACTGTATGTATGTATGTTTGTGCCCTTGCAGAAAGCCCAGGACACGGTCGCGGACACCCTAGACCCTGAAACCCGGTTGTCAACCACCCATTGCATTGGCCGCCCCTCTACACTCATCCTGCACGGGTCGTACACTCATCCTGCACGGGTCGTACATTCATCCTGCACGGGCCGTACACCCATCCTGCACGGGCCGTACACTCATCCTGCACGGGCCGTACACTCTTTTCATGGGCCTACGGCTCATGATGAGTGTAGGCCCATCAAAAGCTTTGATGTCATCATCAACGACCAGAAGATTCAAGTCATCCGTGGGGTCGTACAACTGTGAGCCTTATCGATGGCGAAACAAGCCAATGCCCTTTTCACCAACTCTAACCAGTTTCACAGCCTGAAATGGCCGTTTTTTGGTTTGATATCATCATCATCATCCTGAGACGCCCGTGAAAGGAAAAGCCTCGCAAAGCCACATCACGAGGGCCGGTGAATGCGTCAACCAATCCAAGAGTCATTGTAAGGTCTGACGACACGGCCAACGCTGCCAGCGCCACCGACATCTCCAACACGCGAATGCGCCCACGAGTGTGTCTGTCTGTCTGTCTGTGTGCATTGGCACGATACCGTACGTGCGCGCACGCAAGAAGATACATGCACGCACGGATTAAAATTAACAACCCTCTGTGGTCAATTACCAGCAACTGGCAACGGCCAACTGACCACAAAGCCAACGGCCAAGAATCAGCAACCGAATTACTGTGTGCGGTCCTCATTCGACTGCACAGCAAATGCTGTGTTGTTGTTGGAGACGCGCTACACTCGAACCGTGGTGGATAAGATCTTTCGGTCATCCCACCGATATCGCACGAGACATACATACATATATGCAAATATGTACAGCGGCTTCTTTTTCCCTTTTCCCTCTTCCATGGCGATAACAGCTACTGCTAGTGCTAGTGCTACTAACAGAGTTCTTTTACTGTTTCGATATTTCCTCAATGCTCAAGTCCCCGGCTGATGCTCTTTTGCCAGGCGGCTCCAAGGACAGCCAACTGCCGCCGCCGCCGCCGCCGCCGTCAGGTTTGACCGCGGCGATGGCCACGGTGACGATGACGCCAGCAGTAGCGCGGCGCCGTACGGCCCCCTGGCCTGGTAATTTCATGTACTCTACAACACCGTGAGACAAGGCCCTGGAAATGAGGCTGGCTCCTTTTTGCGGTAGCCTTTGTGCGCTGATGCCTTTGTTTAGCGGTGTGCGCAGATCTGGATCTGGATCTGAATCCCGATCCGGATCTGGATTACCACCTAATCAGGCAA
>NW_003307610.1:38944-42155 GCF_000143455.1 Volvox carteri f. nagariensis
GGCCCTTCACAGCTTGCCGTTTGTCTCGGCAACAGCAGCCGCTTCGCCCTCCCCATCCGGAAGTGGGTGCGCGGAAATGAAATGCTCCGCCTGCAAGCAAAGCAAAGAGGATATGCACCAGGAACACACCGCAGAAACGGGAGAAATCCCCCAGGAGACCTCAAGGACCTCACGTACATGGATGCTTAACGCATTCGCTGCCTATTTTTGGGCGGGGCCCCAGCGCGAAGCGCCCAGGGGGGCCCCGACCTGTAGGATTGCCCATGTCCGTGTGTGTGTGTGTGTGTGTGTGTCTGTAACGGACCAAACATAATATCTCGCCTGGCTGAAACGCGTTATAGGTACTATACAGCATTCTCTATTGCAAGGCATCTCGCATGTAGCCAACAAAAATTGTAAGAGCGCAAACAAGTTTGGCTGCCTCAATTAACCGAGGCCAAAGTCACATCAACGCCTCTCGCGCTAAATTTCATCTCAAAAGGTACCGCGTATCTCATATTTGAATTCTTAGATGACGGCGTATGATAACTCGAACTCCCAGGCCTTGAGTGTGTAACGGACCAAACATAATATTTCACCCGGCTGAAACGCGTTATCGGTACTATACAGCATTCTCCATTGCAAGGTATCTCGCATGTAGCTAAGAAAGACCGTATGAGCACAAACAAGTTTAGCTGCCTCCATTCACCGACCTCAAAAGTCACATCAACGCCTCTCGCGCTAAATTTCATCCCGAAAGCTGCCGCGTATCTCACAATGGAATTCTGAGATGACGGCGTATGATAACTCGAACACCCAGCTTGTGTTACCATTTGCCGGCATGGGCAATCCGACTAGCCACCAGCAGGCCAACATAATTTGCTTTCATTTCTCTATGAAATACACAAGCTGCTTGTTTGTACATTTACTTTGGCCAATGCACGGGGCCTCCTGAGACTTGCGGTGTGCCCCGTTGAAGCCCGCGGCTGTGGGGCGGATTGCTGAGGCCGCTGGCGCTTCGGGGATAAACATCACAGACGGCACCGAAATTCACCCAGCTTTCGTTACCATTTGCCCGCACGGGCATTCCGACTTGCGGTCTGCCGCACTGTCCATGCGGCATGCACCCGGGATGGATGCGATTCGCGTGGAGCCCGCAGGCGGTGCTGACGGTTCCGCCGGTGCAAGCTTAGCTCTCACACCATCAGCACTGCTGCAACAAAGCACATCTCCCACCGTGTTGACACTACCCATCAATTGTCACACTTGCCACCCTTGCTACCGGCCTGTACGGGTGCAGAGGGGCCCCGCCCTTTTTCCGGCTTCCTTGAAGCCGACACCCAACTGTCCTCGACACTGTACGTATCATCATGGCATAGCCAGTGTTTTTTTTTGGTAATATATTACTTTTTTGGGAATAAATGGGGGTCTGAGCCCGGAAGAAATGGAATAATTGGTCAGTTGGCCGTACTGGTTCATTACTTCGGCCATAAGTCGCCCCAAATGCCTTCTGCACATAGAAAGCTGAACATTTGGAGCTTATACACTATTTATGTATAAAATATTTTATGATATCACAATGAGACGGCCCGCTGTTGCATTCAACTTAGGTCAACGGGGCATTCGTTCATTCTTGACCAAAGCAAACGGCTCAGAAAGTCCGCAGACGCAATGTCCCAAACATTTAGAAGAAGAAGTAGATAATACAGAAGACAAGGATAGGCATGCCGTAGTTGCCGCTCTTGAAGTTAGTGAAGCAAGCGATTTGAGCGAAGCTGAGGATCCCCCGGCGAAGCGGCAACGCACAACTGCAGCAATAAGCGACTCAGCTGAGCAGCTTGATTCTGACGAGGAAGGGCCACCGCCCCAAGATGTCGCCACGGCACCACCGCCACCTTCAAGGGCGGGTGCTTCGCAGCACGCGCCGCTGGTGATTCAAAAGCAGGCGCGGCGCCAGCAAACACAGCGTGTGCCGAAAGGCCAAAGCGATGGGAGATAGCGGGAGAATGAGGGAGTGCGTCGCTTCCAGGCGCACTGGACAGCTTTGTTCGAATGGGCTGAGTGTGTTGCGCCAGATATGGAGGCTGGCGAGGTGCATGACCGTGTCCGGTGCGGTCCCTGCTCCCTCAGCCGGCAGCGGGACATCACGATGGATGCCAGGCAGGCCACACTAAAAACCCATGAGCTCACCAAAAAACACCAAGAAGCCATGTGCAACCATGAAGCACGGGCCCTTCAGCACGAGCGGCACCAGCTGACAGCACGGACGATCGACAACCTTTTGTCCAGAGCACTCAGCAAGTCTGAGAGGGGAGTTGTGCAGCAGCTGCGGCAGCTCTTCTTCATGCTGGATCACGGGCGCCCCATCCTCGACTACGTCGGCTCTAAGGACCTGTTCCAGGTGCTGGATGTGCCACACTACCGTGATGAGCACTGGAGCTGCAACAGTGCCTGGCAGCTTGCCGAGGCCCTGGATGCAGTGCTCATGGACGAAATCCGCAGGCTGGTCACCGCCAACCGCTTTGTATCCGTGAGCCTGGACGAGTCCACGGGCATTGACAAGAGGTCCCGGCTCTGCGTTCACGTCTACGTCATGGAGGGCTGGAGCCGGATCCCGCTGTGCATTGATGTAAGGCCGGGATGGGTTTAAGGTTTAAAATTGACGTAATGCCGGGGTGAATTGCTGGTAAATTCCTCAGTCTAGACGGCTTCCTCCTTCAACTGTTTTTTGGCCGCGGATAGACCCCATTAAAGTCTCTGTTGTCTCTCTTTTCATGTCCTACAGCTGGCAAAATTGGAGGCGGCACCGACAGCGGACAACATCACCAGCTTGCTGCTGGAGGTGCTGGCGGATGGAGCTGGGCTGACGGCCAACGAACTTGCGCAGAAGCTGGTCGCCGTGAGGCAGCCAGCAACTGGTCGGCGGCTGGTGCAATGCAGTGGTGTTGATGGTGCCGACAGTGTACATATATATAACTTTGCCTTCGCGTGCTCACGACGTTTATGGACAGTCAAAGTGGCTCCACACCCTGCCCACAGAGACACTGGCGCAAATGGTGGTACGGCATGTGTGTTTCCAGACGTCCGGTGTTGTGTACAGCAAACCGTACAGCCTTTGAGGGGGGGGGTCTGGGGGGGGCGCAGCCCCCCCCAGCGACTATACAAAAAGGAATTGTAACCGCAAGAAACACCCAGTTTATTACTCTAGGGTATTAGGCCCCAAACGAAAAAA
>NW_003307610.1:45738-48682 GCF_000143455.1 Volvox carteri f. nagariensis
TCCAGGTAATTTACAGGATCTTTGTAGACAACCGTCAACCTTCAACCAGTGTTACTCAACTGTCAACGAATACCGAACTCCAAGCCGATTTTGGTGGATGAAGTAGAAGTAGAAGTAGAAGTAGAAGTCAGGGCAATCAATAGACAAACATTCCAAAAGAATTTCCTAACAGCTAAAAGATTCTTCCTGCAAATGGCCTGATGGCCACATACACATGTCTCTGCCTACCATCGCCTACCCTCGGGCAGTAGGGTCATTCATCCATGTTACGTGCCTAAGCCATCTGAAGGATCCTTAGGCGCAAGGTCTTCCCAGTCAATCTAAGCAATATGTTTTTTTCAAATGATCCATTGTCGACCTAGTCGTCCCCGATATCTATAATGAAACATATTAGGACCGATCTGACGATTTCAGGATTCCAAATATGTGCGAGGTCTCAGTATCAATTATAGTAGCTAGCCGCTGAAAGGGCCGCTCTCAATGCTTACGGATCGCCTCAGCGCGGCGGCTTCAAAGGCCCAAGTTCAAAAGTCATTATGCGATTTTCTCCAGATAGATTACGTGGACTTCACATCCGTACCATCCCCGCCGGCCACGCAGCTGCTCGCTACTTGCGAATGACCTGAAAATGGAAGTTCCGGCCCCACTTCTCTGAGCTACCCACCCCGAGCACTCCCAGATGGATCCAGAGCTCCGCCAGCGCCAGAGGTGGTTAGTTCGTTGGAAGTTGTTAGTTGCAGTTACATTGTGGAAGGAATGCGGAGATGGAAACGTAAATTCGGGCCAAGCAAGTGAGCAAGTAGACATAGCTCGAGCTACCTGGATATCCAAGTTGCTGCATGTGATGAACTAAGTAAAGAACGGAAAGGAGAGTCCAATTGTGCAGTCGTGCAATCGTACAAGTATATTTTTGCATCTGTACCAGAGGTCGGCAAATCGGTCTCTACGGCTGCGGGAGGGCAAAATTTCGGTCAGTAAACCTAGAAGTCAAACACAGAGTTCAAGTCCAGCGCGCGGCCCTACTCGCCGCAATAGAGGCTGCGAGGCAAACCACGTCTTATAGTCAAATTTTGGTCATTAGGGACCCGCAGCCCTACGGGGCCTTAGGCCGAATTTCGGCCGCGGGTACTGTGGTACGGACCCGCAGTACCCGCCTTATTTGCGACCTCTGATCCGTACCTCAAGATTCCTGGCGTATCGTATGGACCCCAGGTACACGGGTTCAAAGCCAGTTGTCGAAATGACCTCCTCGACCAGCGCCTTATTTTCGGAGCTCCCCGCGAACATCATAGTTAGTTGCTGACCGTTGAGACTGGAGCCGTCACCCTGGGCCATCAGATTGGCGCCTGTGTGGGCGTGAGGACATGCGGGCGCGCGGATGCGAGGATGAGGAACGGAAACTGGAGTAGGAAAGGAATCGAAAATGAGAATGAAACTAGGAATGAGCATGGGAATAAGCATAAGTGCCAAAGTCAAAGTTTGTACTAACAGACTGCTTGCCGTACCCACCGATGGTGTTGAAGGCCTTGTACACAAATGTGTCGGGCAGCTCCTCGGCCAGGAGCTCGCCAGCTATGTACATAGGTCCAAGCACACGTGTTTAGATAAGTGTGCGAATGCTAAAATTTTGCATAAGCATTTTATGGGGAGCGGCTCGTGTAGAGAGGAAGAGCGAGGGTCCTTTGTATGTCGTAATCGGCCAGCATGTGCTCGTAGCCCAGGAATTACTCCATATGTGTTATGGTGTTTACTTCTGGGTGTAGATGTATACCGCGCGCAATCTCGTAGACGGCATCGGATATATCACGTGAACCTCAACATTGCAAAGCGCACCTGACTTTCCAGTCCAACGGACCTCCAGGCCCGGATAGGGCGAAAGTGGATTCGTCGCATCAATCAAAACCTTGCCCTTGATATCAGCACCAAGGTCTGACGCAATGGCCTTGATTCCGGCATCGCTGTGCGCGCCTGCGCAAGTATCCGCGCAAAAAAATGTATGTAAAAAACGCTTTTTTTCATGCACAAAGCACTATAGAGCCATATAGAATCGGGTCAGACCTGGAACTGCGAGTACCACCACGTCGCTGCTTTTTACAGCTTCCGGAACAGTAAGCACTGAAACGTTTTCTAGTCCTGCCAAGTCGGCATACTTTGCGACATTTCTGACGCCGAATAGAACCGAGTGCTTCTTTGCTATGGCCTTGCCTAGCGTCTGCCCGACACTGCCAGCACCGATTATTCCGACTTTCAAAGTCATCCTTGTGTCATTACTGTAATAAAACAACAGGCGGTCATGACGATGCAACTCTTTAGTGGTGCGCCATTCGAATACTTTTAACATAAGGCCCTTGGCCTGGACCTTCGCTGAACGATGGCCGGTTGCCTTGTGGGCAGCGTCCAAGGGCCATTGCAAGCGTCAACGTCATTACAAGTTCCGCACAAGTTAGCGCCTCTCGCAGGATTCGATACGCCGAGTGTTGCCCCGCCGCCAGTGCGACCTCAGTCACCGTACATCCCGCGTTATCCCTGGTGGTCCTGCTGGCGCCCTGACACAGCAGCACCTCCACAGCGGCCACCAGGCCCAGGCAGGCTGCGGTGTGCAGGGGTGTCCCCCACATGGCGGGATCTCGTTCCGTGTTGGGCCCACTGGTTGCGGCCGCCAGCAGTGGCAGCAGGTGCACGTGCCGCCATAGAACCGCCAATGTCAAGGTGCCACGGCCGGACTGCAAAATCACACATTCATACATACATATATGCAAAATCATACATTCATACATGCATACAAGCAAACATCTGTACGCATGTAAGCACCTGGCGGTGGTAAGTGGTGATGGTGGAGAGGACTGGCAGCTGTGAGATAGACCTGCAGGTGGACCAGGGGAGACAACCGCCTGTCTGTCTGTCTGTCTGACTCATGAATGGGTACATCATTCAAACGAGCTTG
>NW_003307610.1:50468-56111 GCF_000143455.1 Volvox carteri f. nagariensis
AAGAGCGCGGCAGAGTAGGCTGGCCATCACCGGGATCTACCTCTGCCGCTGTGGGCACTGCTGCGCGGGTTCCAATGGCAACTGATTGCCCGTCTGACCGATGAATATTCTCAAAGCATGCTGGGTTTCTTTGTTCTTGACCTTGAAGCTGAAATCCGTTGTGCTACCCTCCCCCTGCAGGCTCGCTGCCGGCTGCTGCTGGTGAGCATTACCACGAGGCTGTATGGTGGGCTTTGGCACACTGTTTGTTGGTAACCAGCAGTAGAGTGGGGCATCACGCATCGGGGGGGGGGTTGTTAGTTGGTCGGAGCTGAGGGGCAGGGTTTGACACCCCCGACGAAAAATCGTAGAACTGACAATGTGATAAAGAGGCCCAGAAGCCTCCCACTCTGTAACATTACAATATATAAAGTATTTGATGATATCACCATGAGACGGCCCGCTGTTGCATTCAACTTAGGTCAACGGGCCATTCGTTCATTCTTGACCAAAGCAAACGGCTCAGAAACTCTGCAGACGCTATGCCCCAAACATTTAGAAGAAGAATTAGATAATACAGAAGACAAGGATAGGCACTTCGTAGTTGCCGCTCTTGAAGTCAGTGAATCCAGCGATTTGAGCGAAGTCGGCGGCTGGTGCAATGCAATGGTGTTGATGGTGCCGACAGTGTACATATATATAACTTTGCCTTCACGTGCTCACGACGTTTATTGTATTGTGGCTACAGTATTTCCGCCGCCGATGCGGCGGGTGCCCTCACGAGCCGTGAGGCTCCAGAGCACGCTGTTGTCACTGATCCGTGGGTCGTGGACCTCCTGGCAAGTCAGCTGCGTGTTAAATTACCACACGTGTGGTCACATCCATCCATCCATCCATCCATACTTTTACATACATACATGGGGGCAGGTGGCTGGCAGAGATGAAGGCCTGGCTTCTGTCCCCAGGTGACCCTGGTTCAAATCCACCTGCCGACCTCTCGGGTGTTTGAGAGGTGGACGGTGTAGGACGTGATGATATCAACTTGCGAGCTGACCTGGAACTGAGTTGATGCGCCGTTGATCCGCTAGATTTGGTTGGATGCTGGTGGTGAGTTGCTGAACCCAACGAATACTGTTGAAGTCGGATGGGGTGATGGATTAGGGTGCCCCTCTAGCAGGGGAGAGCATGGAACTGTCTCGGGAAAGGGGGCCGCTGGTGAAGCTATACCACCCAGTGTTTTTTTTGGGAATATATTACTTTTTTGGGAATAAATGGGGGTCTGAGCCTGGAAGAAATGGAATAATTGGTCAGTTGGCTGTACTGGTTCATTACTTCGGCCCCAAATGCCTTCTGCACATATAAAGCTGAACATTTGGATCTTATACACTATTTATATATAAAATTTCCCGAATCGATTCCCGGGGAGACACCCTCGATTTATCACCCCTGTCGTCTCGACGTAAATGACCTGCCTGCAAGCGCAACTTAATCTCCGGCAACTCAACACCCTGAAAGAGGCAATTTCGGTTGCCTCGAAACAGGCATGCAAAAAACGAAACAAAATCGAAACAGGCATGCCCAATCGAAACAGGCATGCATCGGCAAACTTAGCTGCTTGTGGAAGCTCAGCGCATTCCTAGACTGGGTTGGGAGTTTCTCGGGTTCATCATTTCGCTACGGCTGGGCCTGTGACTGGGCTCCCGACGAGCACTGCTGTTTGCTTGTTTGTGTTCGCGATAGAAACACCCGCTGTACGTAGGAACAACGCGTGTTGTTCGATTGTTGTAGTGTATGTCTTGAGTGACACACAGCTGACGCCTTTCCTTCTTCTTGGAGGGGAGGTACACCCCGACAGGTGCACCTGCGTGAGGTGCAAATCATATTGCTGGGGGAAAAACAACGCAGGGGTTATATTTCCTGGGTACATGCACACATGCTGACTCTTTTTAGTCATATTGCACTTTTAGGGTATTTCCTGGGCTCCCATGACTAACTACTGGTCGTGTTACCACATCACCTCACATAGCACATGAACTCACCTCACACTAATCAAGCCATGTCTACACAACCTTGAACGATTGCTTAAATGATCGTGTCCAGCCTGAGTGCTGACTGCTAACTGCTGCTATGAACACGTTCCCATTGTTGAGCAACTAATGATGTCAATGGTGCATCCCTCTCGTCTTAACGTGCAGCTGCGGCTACGGCTGGCCCAGGCGTTGTTGCTGGTGAGTGTGACTTGATTTTTGCATTGCTTCAGTACAAAGACACACCAAGGCCAAGGTCTTGGTCATGAAGTTTTAGTAATAGAAAAAGGAATCGGGAAGCAGTATCACCAGAGTTCAAGTGTTGGGGTAACAGAAGAAGACTGCAAAAAGGCAACTGACAAATCTATGGAAAGCTATTTTTGGTTTAGGAGTAAAAGATCCTGTAACTACTTTTAAGCAGATATATTCTGCAATAAAAAAATCTCAAGCTGACCACAGTGACCCAAGCAAATTTAATGCTAAAATATTACGTAAAAATCTTGCTTTTTCCATTAATTTATTTTAGCATCAAATTTGATCTTGAGGCAGGTTTAAACCTGCACTCAAGGGAAGACTCATAGCTTTACATGCACATGTTGAAACTGGGCTTTCGGGTACATTAGGTTAAGTTGCTTGCTCCGCAAACGGTGCTGATACTTTCATCGCTGGTACTTTTAACAGCTGGCCTCTACAGCTACATGTTGTCCATGGCTGCATTCGCGTTATGGCCAGCGCGGTGGGCGCTTTGGAAACGGAGGAGGTTGCACAATCGGGTGTGGTTGCTTCATAAGTAGTACACCCAAACATTCGGCTATAGCTGGTCAGAACCTCCGCTTTGTGTCCTGCAGGTCGCGCGGAAGCATCCTTTGAGGAGTTTTGGAAGAAGCTACCGAAGGCGGTGGTTGCCCAGTCTAGTCCAGAATTCGAGGTCCTGAAGCTTGCAGACGGTACTGCATTCCCAGATCCTGGCCATTCCACGACTTTGCTTGTTCGCCCATGCTACCACACCCTGTGTAAGAAGATCTTTGCATCTGTGGGCAAGTCTGATCCCCCCTCCCGCCAAGTCCTCATTCGCGGCACGCCAGGCAAGCTGATGGGTTTGAGTGCGGGAGCTAAACTGTTCTGGGAAATGGGCGATGGTGAAGCTGGGATTATGCATTGGCTTTGGAAGGGCCAAGCTCCTTGCCTGGGGTATTTTAATGCAACACTGAGGCTTCAAGAAGAGTAACATTCGTTGTTGGATGCAGGTATTGGCAAGAGCACTTTCCTGGACTACTTGCTTTATCAGCTGGCATGCCGGGGCGAAACCGTCGTGTGGTGCAGCAAGACCGTGAAACGTGCACGGTGTGTTCGAGGCAACCTCCACTGCAGCTTTTCAAAAGGAGCTATGGGATCCGAGTACATGGTACGTTGTGCAAAGTACTGCTCGTGATTTTGCTATGTGTGCCTCGATCATGGCATGTAGCAGCTGACCGCCGAAAAGGTCTCTCGAGTTGCTGGCGGTCGCGCTCTGCGCGTATTTATAGCACCGTACTGTGTACCGGCTGCTACATTCCCCCCCCTTTGAAGGGAACCGTCCCGGGCCCTTAGAGCCTCGTATACCGCCAGCCTGTGCCTACCTTCGCCTACCCTCGGGCAGTGGGTAATTACTCCACGTCACGTCATGTGCCGGCTCACATGCGCCTAGCCGTCTTCAGATTTTTCAGGCACAGAGACAGTCCAGTCGGTTCAGCTACTTTTATAATTTGTGCGATATTCGCTCTTTGAGTCGCCACACCCGAATACCACTCGAACGTGATCGGTGGGGGTTGAACCGACGACTTCAGGATCGTGAATTTTCACGAGGTCTCGATACCAAATGTAGCAGCTGACCGCCGAAAAGGTCTCTCGAGTTGCTGGCGTCGCGCTCTGCGCGTATTTATAGCACCGTACTGTGTACCGGCTGCTACATGGCAATCATGGTGTGACCTAATCGTTTTTGTGTTTGCTGACCAGGTTCATATGTGACGCGGTGGAGCCTGAGTCCACGAAGGCAATTACTGTTATGGCATCATCTCCACGCAAATCAAACTACAACGTGAGTACATTTACATAGTGTAGGGTTTGCGGTTGCTTTGCGTGTGATGGGTTGTTGCAAGGTCCACTGTAACTGACATAAACTTGTGTCAGATATTGCCATAACCTGCACATCTGGAGGTGTGGTAAGAAAGTTTGGGGAGGTAGAGGAGAGGATGAGGTGTGCATGTTTCATGCATGTCCACCAGCAAATCCAGCTGGGCATGGACAGCAATCATGTACTTGTGGATTCGTTATGTTTAGTAGTATATAAACATTTAGCATGGTTGATATTTAAATGTGGTTTGTGGTGTCAAGTCGTGTATTCCTCATGTGGTTCGGTCTGCCCTGGGGCTGCTGAGCCAACCCCCCTTACATCCCGGCTTGTTGAACATTTGGAATGATTTTTCTTTCCTAGCACTTTTTAGCCCCATGTCATCTTGGACTTGCAGCATCATATCAGGGGTCCATTGGCTATGGTAGCATGAGCACTGTGTCATATTTTTAGCATGTTCTTATTGCCCTATGGCACAAAACGGGGGGTAATCCCCCCTTAAGTGTAACCCAAGGCGTAGGGGTAGGGGTTACCCATGTGGCTATGTACGAAGGGAGGTGGGTAACCTAACCCCGGGGTAGGGGTAACCCCTTACCGAGGGGTAACAAAGGGGTCGGGGTAATACAGTACTGATGGGTAACAGACAGGGTAACCCATGTTTACATTCACCTGCGCCTGTCTACACACGCAAACATACATGTCTTCACCAATCACTTGTGAATGCCCAACTAACAAGATTGCCGCACCAAAACATGCCTTGTTTAGGAACCTAAACCTAAGGATATGGCACACAGCTGCAGCCTAGATGCAAGGAGGCGGATGAACAGGCGTACATAGGCGGAGCAAATTGGGGACCACGAGAAGCCGCCAGCAAAGCTAAAAATATTCCTATCAAAAAATCCAGGCACTTATCGCTGCTCTGGACCCAAGACCTAAAACTTGCAGAGCAGCCAACGGGCTGCAATGTACGGTCGGCCAGTAGCTTAAGTGCTCCGTCTCGACCTGCTAATTCCAGCTCTATACACGACCTATGCAACACTATCCAGAGTCTGCTCGTTTTCAGAGCAGATTCTCCTAAGAGTGTCGAGGGGTCGCGTGGGTGGGAGATCCGGATGTTTGACCCCGAACACGGTCACACCCGGCGAAGTGTAAGGCGCCCTTCCGGGTAAAAATCCTCGGATGTCACTGGATGTCTTGTTAAATGAGGTGCACCACAAGTGTGGGTCTGTGCTGCAGAAAGAGTCAACGGTCTTGTCGTGGTGGTCTGCACGCGCGAACGATAGAACACCACCATTTTTGCCGACAAACGCACCAGTATTGCAACGTGGATTATAAGTGTGCAAAGTATGTATGGTCAATAGGAACACTGCTGGCAGTGAATATGATTGTCTGAATTGGTGATAGTGGTCATCGCGTTTTTTAGCATGTCCGTCTAGTTAAAATACCAGCCATGAGTGTGCATTACATGAGCTTACAAGCAAATTAGCTGTGATTAAGCTTGGATGTGCTCGTTAGGAGTATCAGAGG
>NW_003307610.1:56161-58624 GCF_000143455.1 Volvox carteri f. nagariensis
TCTTAGTCTTAGTCTTAGTCTTAGTCTTAGTGAGATGGTTATCCCATATGAAGAAAAAGTACAGTTTGTATTCGTTTTCTTGCCTAACTGTTGCACGTGCCGGGTCATGTTTCATGCATGTCCACCAGCAAATCCAGCTGGGCATGGACAGCAACCATGTACTTGTGGATTCGTTATGTTTAGTAGTATATAAACATTTAGCATGGATGATATTTAAATGTGGTTTGTGGTGTCAAGTCGTGTATTCCTCATGTGGTTCGGTCTGCCCTGGGGCTGCTGAGCCAACCCCCCTTACATCCCGGCTTGTTGAACATTTGGAATGATTTTTCTTTCCTAGCACTTTGTAGCCCCATGTCATCTTGGACTTGCAGCATCATATCAGGGGTCCATTGGCTATGGTAGCATGAGCACTGTGTCATATTTTTAGCATGTTCTTATTGCCCTATGGCATAAAACGGGGGGTAATCCCCTCTTAAGTATAACCCAGGGCGTAGGGGTAGGGGTTACCCATGTGGCTATGTACGAAGGGAGGTGGGTAACCTAACCCCGGGGTAGGGGTAACCCCTTACCGAGGGGTAACAAAGGGGTCGGGCTAATACACTACTGATGGGTAACAGACAGGGTAACCCATGTTTACATTCACCTGCGCCTGTCTACACACGCAAACATACATGTCTTCACCAATCACTTGTGAATGCCCAATTATCAAGATTGCTGCACCAAAACATGCCTTGTTTAGAAACCTAAACCTAAGGATATGGCACACAGCTGCAGCCTAGATGCAAGGAGGCGGACGAACAGGCGTACATAGGCGGAGCAAATTGGGGACCACGAGAAGCCGCCAGCAAAGCTAAAAATATTCCTATCAAAAAATCCAGGCACTTATCGCTGCTGCTAAAACTTGCAGAGCAGCCAACGGGCTGCAATGTAAGGTCGGCCAGTAGCTTAAGTGCTCCGTCTCGACCTGCTAATTCCAGCTCTACACACGACCTATGCAACACTATCCAGAGTCTGCTCGTTTTCAGAGCAGATTCTCCTAAGAGTGTCGAGGGGTTGCGTGGGTGGGAGATCTGGATGTTTGACCCCGAACACGGTCACACCCGGCGAAGTGTAAGGCGCCCTTCCGGGTAAAAATCCTCGGATGTCACTGGATGTCTTGTTAAATGAGGTGCACCACAAGTGTGGGCCTGTGCTGCAGAAAGAGTCAACGGTCTTGTCGTGGTGGTCTGCACGTGCAAACGATAGAACACCACCATTTTTGCCGCCATATGCACCAGTATTGCAACGTGGATTATAAGTGTGCAAAGTATGTATGGTCAATAGGAACACTGCTGGCAGTGAATATGATTGTCTGAATTGGTGATAGTGGTCATCGCGTTTTTTAGCATGTCCGTCTAGTTAAAATACCAGCCATGAGTGTGCATTACATGAGCTTACAAGCAAATTAGCTGTGATTAAGCTTGGATGTGCTCGTTAGGAGTATCAGTGGAGGCAAAAGCAGCATGCACATATGTGTACGACCATCCCCGGCCCGGTAATATGTTGGCCGACCTCAGGACTGATTGCCTGATGTTTTCACAATGCAAACTATTATATAACAATCGATGACAACCAAAGGCATCCATTTAGTGAAGACCTGTCGTCGACTTGTGTATATGCTGCCAGCATTCACGCCTTCTCCTGTACTCATCTACAAGCTCCTGCTTTACAGCAGCCAAATAGGCCATGAGATAGGTATTTATTGCTTATTCCTTGCGTGTGTGATGCCAGCATTAGAGACCTTAAGGTTGAACTGGCAAACAATGCTTCCCAAGATACCACAATACTGTAGGTTGCTAACGTTTACATTTTAAAAAGTATCCTTCAGCGGAATTTACGGTGTGGGATGCATATAAGACGAGTAGCCTATAGGCCCATACATATGTCCACAATCCAGGGCAACGGAGGGGTTTACCCTGGGGTCATGTTACCCCTCCTGCTGGGTAGGAACTTACAAGGGGGTTACCAAAGGGCTACCGGGGGTTGAAAATGGGTAACCCATGGGTTACTGCCCCAATCAGTGCCTTAGGGTTGCCTGCATGCTAATGATGTGTCCTGTAGGAATATGCCAAGCAAGCTGGCCTGAGGTTATGGATGGGCCCCTGGTCCTATGTGGAGCTGGAGGCAGCACGTGGCATCATGTTCTCTTCGGTCAGCAAAGCTAAACTGTCAGAGCTGTATGCTCGGTGGGGCGGCATCCCACGTTACGTCCTGAAGTACGCAGCCAACCCCGAACTGCAGGAGGAGCTTGATGCAGCGGTGGCAACCGTTAATATGGATCTCTTGTGGAAATCCGTAGGCAACATTGAAACTGCACCGGATGTCAGCCACAAACTGATCCACGTCGAGGTAGGTGTGAGGTCTTCTCTATTTGACCATTAGCAGATGTGGCTCCAGGCAGAGAGTACTCCCAACTGGGAGATG
>NW_003307610.1:58674-63698 GCF_000143455.1 Volvox carteri f. nagariensis
AGCGTGCAAAGTATGTATGGTCAATAGGAACACTGCTGGCAGTGAATATGATTGACTGAATTGGTGATAGTGGTCATCGCGTTTTTTAGCATGTCCGTCTAGTTAAAATACCAGCCATGAGTGTGCATTACATGAGCTTACAAGCAAATTAGCTGTGATTAAGCTTGGATGTGCTAATATGTTGGCCGACCTCAGGACTGATTGCCTGTTGTTTTCACAATGCAAACTATTATATAACAATCGATGACAACCAAAGGCATCCATTTAGTGAAGACCTGTCGTCGACTTGTGTATATGCTGCCAGCATTCACGCCTTCCCCTGTACTCATCTACAAGCTCCTGTTTTACAGCAGCCAAATAGGCCATGAGATAGGTATTTATTGCTTATTCCTTGCGTGTGTGATGCCAGCATTAGAGACCTTAAGGTTGAACTGGCAAACAATGCTTCCCAAGATACCACAATACTGTAGGTTGCTAACGTTTACATTGTAAAAAGTATCCTTCAGCGGAATTTATGGTGTGGGATGCATATAAGACGAGTAGCCTATAGGCCCATACATATGTCCACAATCCAGGGCAACGGAGGGGTTTACCCTGGGGTCATGTTACCCCTCCTGCTGGGTAGGAACTTACAAGGGGGTTATCAAAGGGCTACCGGGGGTTGAAAATGGGTAATCCATGGGTTACTGCCCCAATCAGTGCCTTAGGGTTGCCTGCATGCTAATGAGGTGTCCTGTAGGAATATGCCAAGCAAGCTGGCCTGAGGTTATGGATGGGCCCCTGGTCCGATGTGGAGCTGGAGGCAGCACGTGGCATCATGTTCTCTTCGGTCAGCAAAGCTAAACTGTCAGAGCTGTATGCTCGGTGGGGCGGCATCCCACGTTACGTCCTGAAGTACGCAGCCAACCCCGAACTGCAGGAGGAGCTTGATGCAGCGGTGGCAACCGTTAATATGGATCTCTTGTGGAAATCCGTAGGCAACATTGAAGCTGCACCGGATGTCAGCCACAAACTGATCCACGTCGAGGTAGGTGTGAGGTCTTCTCTATTTGACCATTAGCAGATGTGGCTCCAGGCAGAGAGTACTCCCAACTGGGAGATGCCAGGGGAGCTGATCCCTCTTACATTCCTCCCCCCCTTGAGGAAACGTCCTCGGGCACCCCTGGGCATATCCCATAGGATTTAGGTTGTTTGAGATCCCGTAGGGTTGTGTATTAGTTTGTTATTGTGACATTTCGTCAGTCCCCGTCCGAGATTGAGGACTTTGTTTTTACTCAGCTAGTAGACTTCCTGCCCACCTGGGCATCCACCTTTGGGGTGAGAGTATGCTGCATCATGCCTGGTGTGCGATCTGCTCGCAACCAGGTTCGATCCGGGGAGTTCCCACCTCCTAGCAATTCGCACCAATGTAACACCAGGCAAAGAGTACTCAGTTGGGAGATGCCAGGGGAGCTGATCCCTCTTACAGCAGATGCCCCATGTGTTGTGACTGGTGACTTTGCACTGGGCAGGCAATATTGGGTGGATGTGCATATCTAAAGGCCCACAGGGGAAAATCCGGTGGAAGAATCACTGGAAATCAGTGCCATTTTTAAAAGCAGGGATGCACACAGAGTGTGGCAATGGCATGGGTTCTGCACACCATCTGACAAGCCTTTCTCATGTTGTGGGTTGTTGCAATGACATGCAGGTGGATGAGAACTGCAGCAGGAAACGCCTGGTCTTCGGCTCCGAGGAAATCGGCCAGCGTGTGATGCAGGAGTTGCATCGGCAGGGTACTGCTGAGTTGGCCAAATTCGTTAAGTGGTCCGCTGGCAGACCAGATTTGGCCTCACTTAGAGGCATAATGTTCCAGGTGCTAGCACATGACTTGCTGTGCCGGGGCGGCTCGTTTCGTATGCGCAGCCTTTCTAACCCCGGAGAGCAGGAGGTCAGCCTGGAGGTGCCGGAAATGGAGTTGATGGAGGTGCAGGACAGCGACCTCAAAGAAATCAGCCCCACAACAAAAGGGTCTGGGCTCCTGGTGCCGGTGGCGAGGAACTTCGCCGGTGTGGACAGCTTTTTGATTTTGCCTGACAGCAACGGCAAGGCAGCGCGACTGCTCCTTATCCAGGTGACTGTCTCTGCCAATCACCGTATTAGCGCGTCAGGGCTGCAAACCTCCATGCGGAAACTGTCCAGGGACCTGAAGGGGCTCAAGCGCGAAATGTACTTTGCAGTGCTGCCCGACCTGTTCAAGCAGTTCAGGAAGCAACAGTTTGAGGGGGCAGCTAAGGACTCCATCGAGATCGATCAGTTTGCCATCGAGATCCCCCTGGTAGGCTTTGCTCCTGGTTCCGAATCCAGCAGCCCTGGAAGCTCCAGCAGCAGCAACTTTCCGACTGCTGGCAGAGGTGGCCATGTTGCACCGTCTGCTTTGAGCAGGTCCCCAACGGGCATCTCAATTCCGAGGCGCAGCCATCTGCCACGGTTGAATCCACGCATGGTCATCCTTCCAAAGCCGCATATCTCGAGCATCTCCTCTGCTGCCCCCAGTTGGCGGTGATGGTGTCGCCCTGCAGCTGTGGCAGCTGCATCCGCTGGTGATGGCTGGTATGGTGGCCGCTGTGGATGTGGGCACAAGGTTGTGAACGTCAGAGGCTTAGAAATCTAGTCGGTGGCTTTGCTTGTCTTGGTCACCATGGCATGATGCCTTATTGGGCCCTCTAGACATGCAAATTCATGTTAACGGTTGGGCTCGCAGCTGGTGTGTACCTGGGGACTGGGCATTGCTGGGCATTTGCTCATTTGCTGGTGTTGCAGGTTGTGTAGATATAGGCACAGATGGGCATGTATCTGTAAGTGCCCTGAGTTGTACAAGGAAACAGCTACAGATATGAGTGGTAGCATGGGCGGAGTAGGTTTGTACGGCTGAATATGTGTACACTTGTGTACGGCTGAATACATGCCTTGGCATCTCTGAACGGGCCTGCATGTGTTGGACTGCTGTTGGGGGTGCTGGCTGTGAGGTGTTTGCAGCTCAACAGTGGGTGTTCTGCTTTCAGGAAGGGAGGCGTGCTGGGGCAGCAAAGTGATGCTGTATGAGTAGATTGTTTGGCAAGCAAGGGTGTGAGAAGTCATTGCAATTGTGTACTTTGTGGGCAGGTGGCACAGGCTGGCATGGACCTCCTGGATTGGAGTGTAGTGTGATTGCATGTTGACCTTGCCCTGGACATGAACCTGTGGGATGGAGGAGGGGAAAAGGATGTCGATCCTGGCACGCGGCACTTGATTGTGAAGTAATGCAACATGAGGCAGACAGACAGTGCGCCTGCAATGGGATGGTCATGTAAGTGCCTTAATAATGAGGAGGCATGGCAAGTCCGTGCAGCACCTAAGCTTGACCTGGTAAACAGGCTCGATAGACGGTCATTGGCAAAGAAGTGGTCAGAGACTTTGCTGTGCGGGTGTATGGGGGCTGCATTCAAAACAAAAGCAAAACAACACTTACTAAATGATGAACCCAAAACGATTAGCATGGTGCTTTCCTTGAGATACCTGTCACGTGCTACACCGTCATGCATGAAGGGAAGGTAGCATTTTTGGGCGGGGCCCCAGCGCGAAGCGCCCAGGGGGCCCCCGACCTGTAGGATTGCCCATGTCCTGTGTGTGTGTGTGTGTTGTGTGTGTGTGTGTGTAACGGACCAAACATAATATCTCGCCCGGCTGAAACGCGAAAGTCACAACGCCTCTCGGGCTAAACTTAATCTCAAAAGGTACCGCGTATCTCATATTTGAATTCTTAGATGACGGCGTATGATAGCTCGAACTCCCAGGCCTTGAGTGTGTAACGGACCAAACATAATATTTCACCCGGCTGAAACGCGTTATCGGTATTATATAGCATTCTCTATTGCAAGGTATCTCGCATGTAGCTAAAAAAGATCGTATGAGCACAGACAACTTTGGCTGCCTCCATTGACCGAGCTCATAGTCACATCAACGCCTCTCGGGCTAAATTTCATCTCAAAAAGGTGCCGGGTAACTCATCATTGATTTCCGAGATGACAGCGTATGATAACTTGAACACCCAGCTTGTGTTACCATTTGCCCGCACGGGCATTCCGACTTGCCACCAGCAGGCCGACAAATTTGCTTACATTTCTCTATGAAATACGCAAGCTGAGCATATGTACATTTACTTTAGCCAATGCTCGGGGCCTCCGGAGACTTGCGGTGTGCCCCGATGAAGCCCGCGGCTGTGGGGCGGATTGCTGAGGCCGCTGGCGCGTCGGGGATAAACATCACAGACAGCACCGAAATTCACCCAGCTTTCATTACCATTTGCCCGCACAGGCATTCCGACTTGCGGTCTGACACACTGTCCATGCGGCATGCACCCGGGATGGATGCGATTCGCGTGGAGCCCGCAGGCGGTGCTGACGGTTCCGCCGGTGCAAGCTTAGCTCTCACACCATCAGCACTGCTGCAACAAAGCACGTCTCCCACCGCTTTGACACTACCCATCAATTGTCACACGTGCTGCGCTAGCTACCGGCCTGTACGGATGCAGGGGGGCCCGCTTTTTTCCGGCTTCGAGGAAGCCGACACCCGACTTGTCCTTGTTTGGGACCTTGTTTGCTTTTTCTCCATTTTTGGGCGAGGCCCCGGACGCGAAGCGCCATTCGGGGGGCCGAGCCAGGTGTTCACTGCTGTCAGTCAGTCTGTCTGTCAGGGGCTTACATATCTTGCTCCGCAAAAAATAGCGTTGAAAAGCTACATCAATTCTACATCGATTGTCCAAAGGAGATAATTCAGATAAATCGGAGCGCAAAGATACCTTTCCAGGGTAAGATGAATTTACATATCTCGCTCCGCTAAAGATTGCATGTAAAAGCTACATCAGTTTTCACTGATTGGCCAAAGGAGAACATTCAGCTAAATCGGAGCGCGAAGATAGCCTTCCATGGCTTCGAGTTTGACTTCCCCGCGGCCTTTGCCTCTGACGTCGTTGCATGTCCCTTACATGATAGATTCATAAGCAA
>NW_003307610.1:63748-65124 GCF_000143455.1 Volvox carteri f. nagariensis
GGTATCTCGCATGTAGCTAAAAAAGTTCGTATGAGCACAGACAACTTTGGCTGCCTCCATTAACCGAGCTCATAGTCACATCAACGCCTCTCGGGCTAAATTTCATCTCAAAAAGGTGCCGGGTAACTCATCATTGATTTCCGAGATGACAGCGTATGATAACTTGAACACCCAGCTTGTGTTACCATTTGCCCGCACGGGCATTCCGACTTGCCACCAGCAGGCCGACAAATTTGCTTACATTTCTCTATGAAATACGCAAGCTGAGCATATGTACATTTACTTTAGCCAATGCTCGGGGCCTCCGGAGACTTGCGGTGTGCCCCGATGAAGCCCGCGGCTGTGGGGCGGATTGCTGAGGCCGCTGGCGCTTCGGGGATAAACATCACAGACAGCACCGAAATTCACCCAGCTTTCGTTACCATTTGCCCGCACAGGCATTCCGACTTGCGGTCTGACACACTGTCCATGCGGCATGCACCCGGGATGGATGCGATTCGCGTGGAGCCCGCAGGCGGTGCTGACGGTTCCGCCGGTGCAAGCTTAGCTCTCACACCATCAGCACTGCTGCAACAAAGCACGTCTCCCACCGCTTTGACACTACCCATCAATTGTCACACGTGCTGCGCTAGCTACCGGCCTGTACGGATGCAGGGGGGCCCGCTTTTTTCCGGCTTCGAGGAAGCCGACACCCGACTTGTCCTTGTTTGGGACCTTGTTTGCTTTTTCTCCATTTTTGGGCGAGGCCCCGGACGCGAAGCGCCATTCGGGGGGCCGAGCCAGGTGTTCACTGCTGTCAGTCAGTCTGTCTGTCAGGGGCTTACATATCTTGCTCCGCAAAAAATAGCGTTGAAAAGCTACATCAATTCTACATCGATTGTCCAAAGGAGGTAATTCAGATAAATCGGAGCGCAAAGATACCTTTCCAGGGTAAGATGAATTTACATATCTCGCTCCGCTAAAGATTGCATGTAAAAGCTACATCAGTTTTCACTGATTGGCCAAAGGAGAACATTCAGCTAAATCGGAGCGCGAAGATAGCCTTCCATGGCTTCGAGTTTGACTTCCCCGCGGCCTTTGCCTCTGACGTCGTTGCATGTCCCTTACATGATAGATTCATAAGCAAACGGCATGATCCTTTATAGGCTGATAACAGATAGCGGAGCAGCTGTGAAGGTCACAAATCCACGTGCCAGGAAGAAGAGCGTGGGTGGTCAAGCGGCAAAGCCAAAGCAGGTACCAAACGGCTACATGTTGTTCACGCAATCACAGAAGGCAGAAGCAGCGGCAGCTGGACAGAGCTCCCTGCCTCATGAGCATACAAAGCAAATCGCCTTGAAGTGGCGGCAGCTGTCACAGCCTGAGAGAGACTACGG
>NW_003307610.1:65749-68563 GCF_000143455.1 Volvox carteri f. nagariensis
CTACAGCTACATGTTGTCAATGGTTGCATTAGCGTCATGGGCCGCTTGGTGGGCGCTTTGGAAACGGAGGGAGGAGGTTGCACAATTGGGTGTGGTTGCTTCATAAGTAGTACACCCAAACGTTCGGCTATAGCTGGTCAGAACCTCCGCTGTGTATCCTGCAGGTCACGTGGTGGAGAAGTTTGGAAGACGCTACCGGACGCAAAGGTTTATGTTGCTTGTTTTGCCGTGTTTGTCTTTTCGGACAACAAGGCTCAGGCTTTTGTGAACGCATCCCAGGATTACCCGAATACATCCCAGGCAAACCAGGCGAAGAAGTCGGCCTTTCGGCCACCAAGGCACAAACCAGGTACAAGACGACGAACGTTTTTATAGTGTGAAGTTTATTACACGAGCACAACTCATCAGTTCGCTTTGCTCCTTGTAATCATTCCATCGGTAATCGCACCTCATTCAACTCACTGTGCGCGTACCATGTATCATCAGCCAAGTCCCGTCGCAACATAGGCTGCAGCACCCCCACCCCCACCCACAACACAGTTAGACAATTCTTCAGGTGGGCAAGCTTACATACGCGTAGCGTGAGGATTTGACACTGCTGATGTGGTGACGCCACGCCCATCTGAGCATCCCAGGTTACGACTTTGCTATATTACAGCTAAGCTTGGAGACTCAGTCAGAAAGCTTTGAAAGACATCACCTAGAGGACAGGATCTGACAGTATGTACCACGTGAACATCTGAAAGGCTTTGGGCCTGTTTCCCTTGGCTTTTGGTGCCACCTTTTAGTGCCTCGTTCCCCTAAAAGTAAAAATAAGGTCCATGGAAACCATGGCCTTTTAATGATTTTTAGTGGCCTACTAGGGACGGCCCTTTACTGAAGTACTAAAAGTACAACAGGTTTTCGTTGTAACTTGCATCTTTCCATCTTTTGATTCATAACGGCTTTTGATATCGGTCACACTTAGCATCCAGTCCGGAACTCTCAGTACACAGATTTACCACTCGAGAGCAGACTCATTATTGTCAACTATATCGCGACACCGTTGGGCATAGGGCCCAGCGTGCGTGTTTGAGAAGAAGCCTACAGTGAAGCAGGCGTGGGCGACAACAAGGATACCACTGAGACCTCCTTGACAGGCGAAGGCATTTCTGTACTAGGCCGAAAAGAAGATTCGGCATTTCCTTTTGTGTGAGGCCATGGGCCAGGCGTTCCTGACGCAGACGAAGCCATATATGCCGCAT
This sequence comes from Volvox carteri f. nagariensis, assembly GCF_000143455.1. Lineage (NCBI taxonomy): Eukaryota > Viridiplantae > Chlorophyta > Chlorophyceae > Chlamydomonadales > Volvocaceae > Volvox > Volvox carteri. The sequence goes on from NW_003307610.1 coordinate 66,994, forward strand.
GCCACTCCAATGCATTTACACTTACGTGCCGGATATGACAAGTGCGGAAAACGAAATCACGTATGCGCTCGCATGTAAAGATGGGCGATTTCTCGCGACCTGCGACTTTGCAAGGTGCAAGCCGTACGCAAGAGTGCACTTCGCCTCGCACCCGCAATTTGTTTTGCAACCAGCCATAAGTGTACAGTCCACACTTGTGCAGGCCCCGCATATTCAGAACCTAAAACAACTTTTGTTAACCTAGCGCAACGTTTATCCTTTTGATCAAATCCAGTCAAGGTGGTGTCGAAAGACACCGGATGCGATACACCAGCGTAGCCATCCGATGTACGACCCGTACTATTGTACGGCAAGGTAAAAAGTCGGTGGTCGGTGACCAGCATGAAGGTATCCTGTGCGGTCTCAAGGTACGGCCGCCACTCTTGTAGGGCATTGAGTACACAGAAGCTCTTGCTCTGTGGTAGTGTACTTGACTTGGGCAGGTGTGAACTTTTGGCTGGTGTGGGCGACGGGGTGGCCATCCTGTAGCAGTGCACCGCCTGTGCCGTAGATGCTGGCGTCAGTTACGACTTTGGAGGGTTGGTAAAGTCAGGAAGGTGCAACAACGGGCGTTGATGAGGGCGTATTTAATGCCGTCGAAAGCCTGCTGGTGCAAGTTCTTCCTTCGGTCAGCCGTTTGCTGCCGGTGAGGGCCGTGAGTGGAGTCGCTAGCGATGAGTACCCTTGGGTGAACTTGCGGAAGTAGCTCGCAAGGCCCAGGAAGCCGCACAGCGCCGTCCTGTCTTTTGGGACGGGGTCGTTCTTAACGGCCTCAATTTTTCAGGGATCCACCTCAGTCTATACTGGCCTACGAAGTGGCCTAGGAAGTTGACTTCGGGCTTGTTCAGCTCGCACTTTTCGCGCGTTGCACGTTAACACGCCCCTTTGAGGGATTCGAGTACGGCACGCATGTGCTCGAGGTGGCTGGTCGGATCTTTGCTGAAGATGAGGATATCATCTAGGTTGACAACGCAGTAAGCGTCGATGAGCACGGTGTTTATGACCTTTTGAAAGGTCGCCGGTGCATTGGTGAACCCGAAGCACAGCACTTTGTACTGGGACGTTCCCAAGGGTGTCATGAGGCTGGTTTTTGGGATGTCCTCCTCCGTGATGCGGACTTGATGGTAGCCGCTTTGTAGGACGAGGGATGAGGAGATACTCGCGCCCTGGAGTTTGTTGAGGAGGTTGGTGATGTTCGGAAGTGGATACCGGTTTTTATGGTGATTTTGTTAAGAGTGCTAAAGTCAAGGCACATGAGAAGCGAGCCGTCCTTCTTTTGTGAGAAGAGGACGTGCGCACCGAATGGTGACTTCGATTCTTAAATAAAACCTTTGGCCAGCAAGTCAGAGAGCTGCTTTTTCAACTTCGTTTGTCCAGCCGTGAAAGCCGGTATGGCCGGGAGTATGGCGGCTTTATGCCAGGTTCCAGCTCGATGGTGTGGCCAGTGGCGAGGTCAGGGCCCAGGCCCGTTAAGGGCTCAAATTCCTCCTTATATTCATCCAGCAAGGCCTCCAGTTTAGCTGGCGACACC
>NW_003307610.1:68613-69706 GCF_000143455.1 Volvox carteri f. nagariensis
CCTTGTTTGCTTTTTCTCCATTTTTGGGCGAGGCCTCGGACGCGAAGCGCCATTCGGGGGGCCGAGCCAGGTGTTCACTGCTGTCAGTCAGTCAGTCTGTCAGGGGCTTACATATCTTGCTCCGCAAAAAATAGCGTTGAAAAGCTAAATCAATTCTACATCGATTGTCCAAAGGAGGTAATTCAGATAAATCGGAACGCAAAGATACCTTTCCAGGGTAAGATAAATTTACATATCTCGCTCCGCTAAAGATTGCATGTAAAAGCTACATCAGTTTTCACTGATTGGCCAAAGGAGAACATTCAGCTAAATCGGAGCGCGAAGATAGCCTTCCATGGCTTCGAGTTTGACTTCCCCGCAGCCTTTGCCTCTGACGTCGTTGCATGTCCCTTACATGGTAGATTCATAAGCAAACGGCATGATTCTTTATAGGCTGATAACAGATAGAGGAGCAGCTGTGAAGGTCACAAATCCACGTGCCAGGAAGAAGAGCGTGGGTGGTCAAGCGGCAAAGCCAAAGCAGGTACCAAACGGCTACATGTTGTTCACGCAATCACAGAAGGCAGAAGCAGCGGCAGCTGGACAGAGCTCCCTGCCTCATGAGCATACAAAGCAAATCGCCTTGAAGCGGCGGCAGCTGTCACAGCCTGAGAGAGACTACTGGAACGCGCAGAGCATGCAACTCCGGGAGCACCAAACGGAGCACTGAATGTTTGAATCCCAGGCAGGCGTGATGAAGGAGGCCGCTGTGTGAATCTGTGTGAATCTCTGGCAGCCGTGTGACTTGTGCTGCATGTAATCTGATGAAGGGCCAAAGGTGCTGTGTGAAATCTAACACGCCCTACACCACACACATAACACAATGCCCTCTAAGACCGAGAATTCATGCACTTCTTCACATACACTGAATGAATGAAGGTTACAGCGGACCCCGTGCAAGGAATCGTCGGTGCAATGCATCCCCGCATCACAATGCCCGAAAGTTAACAGTAGCTACAGCCCGCCAGCAGAACACCCAAAAATGCAGAGACACCCAGCGGGACCACCACTACAAGGGGCAAACAAGGGGCAACAGCGACGCATCACGACTGCA
>NW_003307610.1:70080-90455 GCF_000143455.1 Volvox carteri f. nagariensis
GCCGAGGGCCACGGGGCAGACCCAGAAGTGATGCGACACGACTTGACCTGCCAGACCTCGTTGTCTTGGAATCCTGGTTCCTGTAGTGAGCCTCCGTTACATCTCTTTGTGTTTTCATGAGTGACCGCTGCATTGCTCGATTGCGTTCGGTTCCGGATGGTTCCACTTGTTCTTAACTTTTTGTTCACCGTTGATGAATTTCGTAAAGCTTTTCAGGAGTTCGTTTTGGTTCGGCTAATGCCACCACAACAAAGTCTACTTTGACGAGCGGAGCCCCTTGTCCTATTATTATATGGACGCTTTTTTTACGAGGAATGGAAAGTGCATTGCTACATGGCCATACAGAGTGGCTGCTCGCGCAAAGTTAATTCCACAAAGTGCGTCCTGAGACGCTCGAGCGATCCGAAAAAGGTTCATACGAAGGTCCTCTGATGAAATGTCGAGCGAGCCAACCAAAATTTGTGAGTTGCCAGGTCAAATCGCGCGCGTCCGCTTTAGGTCGCCCAGCTGGACGAGCGTGTACGGCGCCCGGTCCGCCGGCACCCGATATGGGTTGCTTTCTTCATGCTCGGCAAACCCATGGCAACGCTCTAATGGGATCTTTCCATTGGCCAGCGGCTAGGAAATTTTACATGTTGACTATAGAAATATATGAATTTCACTTTCCATTGGGCCCACTTTACACCAGGGATCTAGCCGATACCGAAACGTGCGGAAACGGAAACCTGTGGAAATAGGTTTCTTCCCACTTTCCGCAGAGAGCCTAGAATGACAAAAGTGCGGAAAGAGAATCCGCATTTCCGCGTTTGCAGTACCGCGGAAAGTCCAAAACAGATTCCACGCCTGCGTTTGCCATTTACATACGTGCGTTTACTTCAATACTGATATTACTTTAGGGTACATGTTGACATGGCCATACTGCAAGCGAAGCTGTCTCAAGCGAGCCTCCTCATTGATATGACCTCCAAATCCCATTTGATGATTTCCCCGCCCTCCCTCCCACACACCACAACATGACCCCAATTTGCTATTACTATCCAATTGGCTAAAAACCCAATCCCCCCTACACCCCCCATTCCCCCCTACACCGGACTTTGGATGCCGGGAGTGTTTTTTGAATTCCTCTTGTATGATTTCCCACACCCCACCCCACCCCCACACACACAATCAATCCAGCTACACACACGACGGAAGATCAGTTACCGCCCAGTCCTATGTTTTGTCCCGGCGCATTGAAAGCAGGAAAACACGACCTGGCTAGGTCGCTGCTGCTTTCCACGGGGCTCCAAAAGGGCCCTTCACAGCTTGCCGTTTGTCTCGGCAACAGCAGCCGCTTCGCCCTCCCCATCCGGAAGTGGGTGCGCGGAAATGAAGTGCTCCGCCTGCAAGCAAAGCAAAGAGGATATGCACCAGGAACACACCGCAGAAACGGGAGAGAGAAATCCCCCAGGAGATCTCAAGGACCTCACGTACATGGACCCTTAACGCATTTGCTGCCTATTTTCCTCGACACTGTACGTATCATCATGGCATCATAGCACGTCTACGAATTCAGGAACCAGGGCCATGGCTTCAGTCAACGCCAGTAATAAGTGTTTTGACCGACAATCCAACGATAAACGCTCCCTTCGCAGATGATGAAGCAGGCGAATCAGGGCTTGGATGCCCCCGGGTTGCTTCCCGGATACGCAAGCAGCCGGATAGAATCCAGCCCGCATCAGGCGCTCACTGTCGTACATACGTATCAATATCTCCCGGCTCCGCTTGCCTGGTTCCTGTTTTACTTTATTGCTAAACTCCCAAGTGCCATATCGCCCGTGACCCACCTCCAGCGCTGCCATGCAACCCGACCCAGCCGCAGTAATGGCTTGTCGCCACTTCTTGTCCTGCACGTCACCAGCTGCGAAAACACCTGTAGAAAGAGAGCGCCCCCGCATGGAACAATCAGTCAGCAAATTGAGAGTTGCGGGGACGGAAGGTTCCCAGACTGGTAGTATGCACATCCTCATAAACGCGGACGCACATACGCGCAACGATTCACAGCGTATTGAACCACCATGCGAACGACCGGACTACACAACTCAGCCCAAGCTCACAAAAAACCCTCTAATTAATCTAAAGCCCATGCGCGCACAATGATGCAATTTCCAAAAGACCTCTGCTTTCCTCTGTTGTAAGCTCCCCATGCACTCACCGGGAATGTTGGTGGTGGTGCTGCCGGGAGTAGTCGCGATGTATCCGTCCTCATCCAGAGTCAGCTGACCACTCAGAAAGGCAGTGGCGGGCTGATGACCGATGGCGAAGAACAGCCCAGCCAGTTCCAGGTCACGCACCTCATTCGTTACTACGTTGCGCAGCTGCGCAGGTGGGGATGGCGACGGGCACATGACAGGCGATGAGATGATGAGGAGATAAAATGCAAAGGACGTTGAGGGAAAGGGGGTTACAGGTCGAGAGGGTTGTCACACAGGGTAAGAGATCATGTAATTACCCGTGTTAATGTGGATAGACCTATCTTTGCACTGCCGTACGCCTCCACAATAAAATCCCGATTCACTACCGTACCTTAACTCCTCCCAGCAAACCCCGCGCGCTGCCGTACGCCTCCTCTACGACGCTGTTCCAGAGGACCTCGATCTTGGGATTGTCAAATGCGCGTTTCTGCATAATCTTGCTAGCGCGGAATGTATCTCGCCTGAGGGCCGAGAAAACGTGTAGCAATTTCAATAATCTTCCTTACTGTTGGAATGCTTTGTGAATTCTGAAGCTCACATAAACAAAATCTGGGTCCGGGTGTCCAAGCATGGCGTGTGGTAACTATAGTAAACAGCAGGGGGCTGCATGGCTGGTCAAAGAAACGTCCGGTAAAGCCAATAAGGTGGGAAAGCTCCTCCCTGCCCACCCTGCCACATGGCTGGCTCCAAGGACTTGGGACTTTACCGGCCCCACCGTGGGGGGCCCCGAGGTGCGCTTTGCCCGGGCGGCACACCAAGCAAAACAGCAATTAAATAGAAACTCATCAAGACATGCGGTCCATGAAAAGGATGACCACGTAAGGATGATTCGATGTTCGGTTCAATACATGGACGTTGCTGCCGTGGCAATCTAATGAGTATCATGATCTGGCTCTCCTCCTCCTCCTTACCCACCCCACCTGTGAATGATATACACTTTGGAGCCGTACTTGCTACGTTGTGAAGGAACATTGAAATGCGCCACGGGACGACAAAAGGGCAAGCACCGGGCACGTTCAGCGAGGGTAAGGCTACCGTTAGGTGGGGTATGACCGATAACGATGGATGATATGGGGGCGGTTTGTCGAGGGCTTGCTGGGAAAGAGGGTAGCAGAAAAAGCACGCCTCTGCTGTAACATGTGCTTGTTGTAAACAAGATTGCGGAAGAGGCTATCACCTTATCATGACCCTAACGCAATCCCTTTCACGAGAACCTCTTAGCCGCATATTTCAAGACCTAAAAACCGCTTCGGAAGCTCCTCGTGGTGCGAACTGCTTCCTTGTGTGGAGAGGGATATAACCCAGTTCCCGACAAACTGGGAAGGCTAAGGGATGGGCGCCCACAAACGCATTTCATGCGCGAAACGTGTCCAAAGACGGGAAAACACGTTTCACTACCCGGATAAACGGACAGTACCTACGTCAGGAAGTTTGCCTCCTCCATGGCATGGCAGAATCGCCGCCACCAATTACTGCAATAGGCTTGTTGCGGAAGATAAGAGCGGCGCCGTCGCAAACAGCGCAGGCCGAAATGCCCTTGTTCCAGTAGCCACCCTCCTCGCCGCTGCCCGGAACTCCATCCGCTTCGCCACAGCACCCGTAGCGATAATGACCGTCTCAGCTTTCACCTCCTTTTCCGAGGTTCGTACGGTGAATGGCCGCTCCGAGAAATCGACGTTCTCGACCGTTTCGCTGAAAATCTTCATCCCGAACCGAGCGGACTGGTCACGGAAGCAATTTGTTAGCTCAACACCAAGAATGCCCTCAGAGAAACCTGCAAGTCATTGCGACCATGACCGGTAAAGGATATCATACTAAACCTCGGTGGATCGTATCGATTTGAACGCACCCGGAAAGTTTTCAACATCCGTTGTAGTCGTAGCTGACCCCCAGCAGCATTTCCATTCGCCATAAAGCCCTCGAAAAGGATTGGGCCCAGTTCTGCGCGCGCCGTGTAAATCGCAGCTGTATGGGCAGCAGGGCCCGAGCCAATAATGCATACTTTCGTGTAAAGTTGCGCAACCATCTTTGATGCGGTACTAGCGATGCCCCTTTGCGTCGGGTAAAGGAATCGACAGGCTGCCTCTTCAAGCAGACCCGGGGGCGGCGGTTGTAGGTATAGGCCTACGTGCCTGAAAGACAGGGCGGATGTGGCAAACCTTGACGACACCCAAAATAGATTTTCCAAAGAGTTCGAATTAGCCATAAATCTAATCAGCGCATCCGTGGTAAGACTACGACCCTGTTACTTCCCACTCATCTCGTCCTAAAGTATATCCCTGCTACAAAAAAGCAGTGCTACCGACAAATAGCAATATGGCAAGACGACGCCCGGACGGAAAGAATTATCCAAAGCACCTCCTACTTGGTGTAATACAGGATTCCGGCGTATACCTTTGTTGCAGTGTAGCGCACCTGCCCATTGCTGGTTATGACGAATATACAACCCCCGTTCATCCTCGGATGTGCACCTTACCACGTGATCACTTTAACGGCCTGTCTCAAGGACCCCTGCCACTTGGCAACAGGTAAAACGACCGTAGCCGGGCGCTGCACGCTCCGATATGTCGAACCGGTCTTCCCTCTTTTCCTGTTAAAGTCAAGGGCGAATCTCACGCCCATTTGTTAGGTAAACATCTCTCAACTGCAAATAGCGCCTGCGCCGTCCTCGGTTATTAAGGTTCCGCTTTTGGCGTCGTTGGCGCTGGGATGAACCTAAAAAGCTTAAACCAGATTATTTTGACGCTTATTGTAATAAAGCAAGCACCCCAAAACCAGTAAAAGCAAAAAATAAAATTGAGGAACCGATTAACACATCATCAAAACCACTGAGGTGTGAAATTTTCCCAGTTTGTAGCGATTTAGCAGCATGCAGCCGGCTGGATGCAGATCCCTTGATGCCCAGGGGCTAAATCTGTCAGCAGTGATTCTCTAGGCTTCCCGATTCCCCCCCCCCCACACACACACACACACACAAGCAGTGTGTTTGCCGTTTTCGTCTTTTTGTACATTGTAGATATCTCTATTGCTGCGGACTGTATGCGAACTGTATGTTATTCATTAGCTGGGCTGACACGCCACACACCCATCAGGCAAGTTAATAAACCTGACAGACGTGCTTATCCAGGTAATTTACAGGATCTTTGTAGACAACCGTCAACCTTCAACCAGTGTTACTCAACTGTCAACGAATACCGAACTCCAAGCCGATTTTGGTGGATGAAGTAGAAGTAGAAGTAGAAGTAGAAGTCAGGGCAATCAATAGACAAACATTCCAAAAGAATTTCCTAACAGCTAAAAGATTCTTCCTGCAAATGGCCTGATGGCCACATACACATGTCTCTGCCTACCATCGCCCACCCTCGGGCAGTAGGGTCATTCATCCATGTTACGTGCCTAAGCCATCTGAAGGATCCTTAGGCGCAAGGTCTTCCCAGTCAATCTAAGCAATATGTTTTTTTTCAAATGATCCATTGTCGACCTAGTCGTCCCCGATATCTATAATGAAACATATTAGGACCGATCTGACGATTTCAGGATTCCAAATATGTGCGAGGTCTCAGTATCAATTATAGTAGCTAGCCGCTGAAAGGGCCGCTCTCAATGCTTACGGATCGCCTCAGCGCGGCGGCTTCAAAGGCCCTAGTTCAAAAGTCATTATGCGATTTTCTCCAGATAGATTACGTGGACTTCACATCCGTACCATCCCCGCCGGCCACGCAGCTGCTCGCTACTTGCGAATGACCTGAAAATGGAAGTTCCGGCCCCACTTCTCTGAGCTACCCACCCCGAGCACTCCCAGATGGATCCAGAGCTCCGCCAGCGCCAGAGGTGGTTAGTTCGTTGGAAGTTGTTAGTTGCAGTTACATTGTGGAAGGAATGCGGAGATGGAAACGTAAATTCGGGCCAAGCAAGTGAGCAAGTAGACATAGCTCGAGCTACCTGGATATCCAAGTTGCTGCATGTGATGAACTAAGTAAAGAACGGAAAGGAGAGTCCAATTGTGCAGTCGTGCAATCGTACAAGTATATTTTTGCATCTGTACCAGAGGTCGGCAAATCGGTCTCTACGGCTGCGGGAGGGCAAAATTTCGGTCAGTAAACCTAGAAGTCAAACACAGAGTTCAAGTCCAGCGCGCGGCCCTACTCGCCGCAATAGAGGCTGCGAGGCAAACCACGTCTTATAGTCAAATTTTGGTCATTAGGGACCCGCAGCCCTACGGGGCCTTAGGCCGAATTTCGGCCGCGGGTACTGTGGTACGGACCCGCAGTACCCGCCTTATTTGCGACCTCTGATCCGTACCTCAAGATTCCTGGCGTATCGTATGGACCCCACGTACACGGGTTCAAAGCCAGTTGTCGAAATGACCTCCTCGACCAGCGCCTTATTTTCGGAGCTCCCCGCGAACATCATAGTTAGTTGCTGACCGTTGAGACTGGAGCCGTCACCCTGGGCCATCAGATTGGCGCCTGTGTGGGCGTGAGGACATGCGGGCGCGCGGATGCGAGGATGAGGAACGGAAACTGGAGTAGGAAAGGAATCGAAAATGAGAATGAAACTAGGAATGAGCATGGGAATAAGCATAAGTGCCAAAGTCAAAGTTTGTACTAACAGACTGCTTGCCGTACCCACCGATGGTGTTGAAGGCCTTGTACACAAATGTGTCGGGCAGCTCCTCGGCCAGGAGCTCGCCAGCTGTGTACATAGGTCCAAGCACACGTGTTTAGATAAGTGTGTGAATGCTAAAATTTTGCATAAGCATTTTATGGGGAGCGGCTCGTGTAGAGAGGAAGAGCGAGGGTCCTTTGTATGTCGTAATCGGCCAGCATGTGCTCGTAGCCCAGGAATTACTCCATATGTGTTATGGTGTTTATTTCTGGGTGTAGATGTATACCGCGCGCAATCTCGTAGACGGCATCGGATATATCACGTGAACCTCAACATTGCAAAGCGCACCTGACTTTCCAGTCCAACGGACCTCCAGGCCCGGATAGGGCGAAAGTGGATTCGTCGCATCAATCAAAACCTTGCCCTTGATATCAGCACCAAGGTCTGACGCAATGGCCTTGATTCCGGCATCGCTGTGCGCGCCTGCGCAAGTATCCGCGCAAAAAGATGTATGTAAAAAACGCTTTTTTTCATGCACAAAGCACTATAGAGCCATATAGAATCGGGTCAGACCTGGAACTGCGAGTACCACCACGTCGCTGCTTTTTACAGCTTCCGGAACAGTAAGCACTGAAACGTTTTCTAGTCCTGCCAAGTCGGCATACTTTGCGACATTTCTGACGCCGAATAGAACCGAGTGCTTCTTTGCTATGGCCTTGCCTAGCGTCTGCCCGACACTGCCAGCACCGATTATTCCGACTTTCAAAGTCATCCTTGTGTCATTACTGTGATAAAACAACAGGCGGTCATGACGATGCAACTCTTTAGTGGTGCGCCATTCGAATACTTTTAACATAAGGCCCGTGGCCTGGACCTTCGCTGAACGATGGCCGGTTGCCTTGTGGGCAGCGTCCAAGGGCCATTGCAAGCGTCAACGTCATTACATGTTCCGCACAAATGCGGGAAGCGTCTGGCAAAGCCGAGGGCCCATGGATGGTCCAAAGCCATGAATGTGGCGACGATGAGTCCTCTCCCGCCCGCTTGGCCTCGGTGCGCCAGAGCGCGATCTCCCAAAATCTAGCTATATGGGCCCTTCCGACGTAAGGTTATGCCGTAATAGTACCACCACTATGGAACGTTTTGCTTTCGCTCTTGGTTATGAAAGCGAGATGACCATGGCCCAGTCGCGTTCGGCAAGGCAACTACAACATCCGCCTGTTAACAATCTCAAAGGCATTAGGATATTGAAAGTAGAGGCAGGTTGGCTGTTGAACTCCACTAGGCTTGAAACTTCTCACTTAGGTTCTCTCGTAGTCTACAAAACTGTGCAAAAAATGTTGATGACATAAGTGAAAAAGGATTGCGAGAAGCGGGTGCGACCGCGGAGCGCCAGTGGAAACGAGGCCGTTGGCGGGCCGATAACAGGTAGTCCGGCCCAGCACAAAACCTTAACCAGGCCCGAATTTTTTTATAGTTTTGATTTCTGCTCGCCTCAGGTCTTTCGTATACTCATACTCTATCTCCTTTGACCGCTCACCTGCCAGGTTGTTGACACGTATCATAAAGTCAAGGGTTGCACGTTTTGGGTTCGTACGGGTTTGTTACCATGAGTGTGAAGGAGGCTACGGGACACGCGCTCAAGAGTTTACCTTGGAAGGAGCGCGCACGATATTTGGGCCTGCATTATGGACCAGGTACAACTTTCGAATCGTGCACAGATGAGTTGTTTACATCAGGCCAGAAGGCGCTCTTCTCGCTGGTTAATAAGCTTAAGCGACAAGGGCTTTTTGTCCCAGCTGTTGCGGTGAAAGCGTTTGATGCCCAGGTTCTGTCTATTCTGTCGTACGGGGTACAGGTTTGGGGCCCGTTAAGGGTTCTGGACATCCTGGAGCGCGGTTACCCTAACAGCCAGGAACGATCGTGTTATTTTGAGATTGCACTGCAAGACAGGATGGTGGAACTGCAGAAGAACTTCCTGAAGCAGTTGAGTGGTGCTGGCTTGCCAACAAATCGGCTACTATTCAGAGAGTTGGGTCAATACCCTTTGCAAGTGCATTGGGCAAACCTGATTTTTCGTTTTTGGAACAGGTTGGTTGAGGCAAAAGGTTCTGTGTACCACCATTGCTTTCGGGAGGAACTGCGGTTGGCATTATCATCTGGCATGACGTATGATGGATGGGGAGCGAAAGTCCTGAAGATAACGTGCGGACGGGTGTGGACGACTCAGGCGACATTGAGGTCAAAGTTGATGCTCTGGCGACATGTTCACTAGATGTAGGCCAGTTGATCTGTGAACTTCGGAACCGATTTGATGATGACTGGGAAAGTGAGCGGTTGACAGTGGATCCAGCTTTGTTTGTTTCAGATAATAGGCAACCAGGGGTAAAGATGTGCCGCTATAAGCATTGGATGGGTTTGCCCAAGCATGGCAGCGGCTATATCTCGCCAAAACAGCACGTCACGCTGATGCGCTTCAGGATGTGTGTTTGGCCTTTGGCGGTTAATCGACCGCACGGTAGAGAACGGTCTGCCCGGTGGTGCCGGGTCTGTGGGAACCGGCAAGCTGTTGAAGATGAATGTCATGTGCTGCTAGATTGTCCTGCGTATGCGAATATCCGTTTGAAGCTTTGGGACCTGGGGGTTACTCCTGGGGACCGCATGATCGAGATTATGGGCGTCAAGGATCAACGCGGGTTAGCGCGCGTCTTGGACGACATTAGAAGATGCAGGTTGCAGTACGTTGAAGATTAATCAATCTGATATTGTTGGGTATTAGCATTTTTTCTTTTTTGAGTTCCTGTTTCCAGTTTGGCGGTTCATGAGCCTTTTGGCTCGTCTGGACCGTACAAGCTTGAAGCTTGTAAACGTAAACGTAAACGTAAACGTCAAGGGAAAGAACTGTTTTTCTGCATAAGATAGCACGTGTTTTGAAGTGCAAATTGAACCATTCTGTCGTATGGCGTCCAGGTGTGGGGACCGCAGTTTATTCTCCAGGTCGTTGAACGACCAACCGACGCACATAGCCGGTCTTGCTACTTCGACGGTCTCTAGAAAATCGCATGGTCGAGCTGCAACGCACGCTTCTGAATCTTCTCTCTGGGTTAGGGAGGATACCGTATAATCGTGTGTTGTTTAGGGGGCTTGGTCAATGGCCCCTCAACCTTCACCGGGCCTCACTTAATAACCGTTTTGGAACAGGGTTATCCTTGCGAAAGGGGACTGTGTTTCACAATGGTTTGCGACGAGGAGATGCGTCTTGCAGTGCGTTCTGATTATGCTGCCACAAACTGGGGTGCCATGATCCTAAGAGATCTCAGGTGCTAAATGCACTTCCCGGCGCTGCACCCGGACCTGGATGAAGAGGGGAAGATCAATTTCAATCGTCGAACCTGTTTAACAGATCTGTTATGGAAACGTTGGAGGAGCGATTTGATGATGACTGGCATGTCTTATTACTACACCCCGGGAATTTGTGTCGGATAACCGTAAACCAGGGGTTATATAATGTACCGGCATATCCATACCCATTGGAACGCCGAAACACACAACGTGCTACATCCCTGCGAAGTCATACTTGTCACTGCTGCGGTTTCGCTCAGGGACATGGAGGTTAGCCCAACCGGTGGTCGGTTGCGCCAAGGGCGCTGGTGTAGGGTCTGTGGCAACAATAATGCAGTAGAAGATGAGTTCCACATGTTTCTAGAGTGTCACGCTTACAACGACCTGCGGGAAGGGCTTCTCAACCCCTAGGTGTAACGCCAGGCTGATATAAAGGCCGTGCCTAATATGAGGTTTGTCATGGAGATAGATGATCAGCGTGGACTTGCGCAGACCGTACACAACACTGATAGCCGAGTAGTAAGCCTGAGGTCGCTTACCCTATTTACGGTTTTCTCTCGCAGATGGAGTTCATAAAACATTTTCCATTTCCGTTTTTATTTCTTCCTTCTTTTCGGCTACGCTAGAACTCGCGGTCCATGAGCCACCTGGCGCGTCTGGGCCTTACGAGCTCTCGCGAGCTTGTAACATAAGATTGTAACATAACATAACATGACCTCAATTTATTGACTTAATACTGGGTTATCATTGATTTACAAGTAAACAGCCCGCTACTTTTCTTTTCACCGACTTCCATCGACCCTTCCTATAGCCTGACTAAGCCAATCCGTGCTTGCACGACTTTGCTGGCGCTCATCGCCCATTGGTTCGCAGGTATAACGCAATAAAATGAAGGCTGCATTCAAACGCTTGTTTGCGAAAGAGCGCTCGGAAATGTTGAATGTGCTGCCTTCAAACCCGACGCAATGCACACCGTCGGAGTCATCTACATCAAGAACTCCTTCAGCATCCCAGGCGTCACATACAACGCATACCTGCGCTCAAGCTAACGCAACCAGCACACGCGACGTCGAGGATGCCAACAGCTCCTCCAATAAACCCGGCGCTTTAGCTTCTAAATTCCAAAAAGCAACACCGGTCCTTACTTCATGCCCAGCACCACTTCGCAAATCGCATACGCGGCCCTTGAACTTGGAGCGCGAGGAGCGGCTCTCCGAGGGCGGTTCCCCGCATCAGAGCAGCTCCTTCAAAAACGCGACTTCTCCTTCTTCTTCTTCTCCATGCCCGCCTCCTCTCTCCGTGCAAGTCCACTTACCAGTCGCCGCACGCGTGCAGATGGACGAGCTCCCATGCGTTGACCATCTCGCCGCATCAGACTGGACGCGCACGCTCACCGGAATCATCAAGTCCGTTGCACAGGGTCACGGAGCCATGGGCTATCCCAGCGCCGCTGCTAAAAACCGCCCGCATGGCCCCGAAACCAGCTTGCGGCCCAGCACTTCCGGCATCCGGCGTCGCCAAAGCTCTGCTATGGGTTATGGCGGCGCCTTGACCAACAGCGCTATGGATGCAGCGCTGCTATTGCAGACCACTCAAAGCTGCTCCATGACTCCTGCGTCTGCTTCGAGTGAAAGGAGTTGTAGCGGTGTTGCGGAAGGTTAGTTAAGAGGCGGGAGCTATATGCTTCCTGTCTCTTAAGAAGAAGGCGGCCTTGAAGGGAGGAATTTGAATTTGAATTTGGCGGGCGCGCGCCGCAGCGAAGATCGAAATACGTTTTTCAGCGGGAATGTGACGGTCTGTTCCCTGACTTCGGTCTGTCCCATCCACTACCTACCCGCTTCGCTGCCGTCGCTTCCCGCCTTCCTTCGCCTGCATCCTGCAAATCAACTTCCCCTGAACCTGGTTACCCTGCTTCGAATGCATGCCGTCCGCCACTATTACCACTCCAGATCCAAGTCCGCCTTTTTTGCTGCTTCTCATCCTCCTCCTCTATCCTGCTCCTCCTACATTATCTTTTGTCCTGCTGCTCCTACATCCTCCCCTATTCGCCCTCTGCAGTAGATAGCTTCTTGGATGTCGGCGCCGCTGGCAACACCACCACCGCAAACGGCTGCTGCGTTGCCCACACTTTATCTTCTCCATGTCCTACTGCCGTACTGCCCAACGTGGCTCCAGCGGCGCTGCTGGCGGAGGCTGCCAAGGCGGGCATCAGCCTGGAAGTGGACCTGGACAGCCAAGTGGTCCTCTCCACGGGACCGCCGTTGGGCCGGGGCT
The DNA here is from genome assembly GCF_000143455.1 of Volvox carteri f. nagariensis. NCBI lineage: Eukaryota > Viridiplantae > Chlorophyta > Chlorophyceae > Chlamydomonadales > Volvocaceae > Volvox > Volvox carteri. Next base: position 82,536 of record NW_003307610.1, read on the forward strand.
CTTCGGGGACGGTGCTCAAGGCCGTGTATAACGGCCAACCCTGCGCCGTCAAGGTGGGCGGAAACCATGGAGGGATCAGGGAACATGTGTATCTGTATGTCTGTGTGTCCCTTCGATTGTTTGTTCCTTCGCGTAAAAGGGTTAAGAGTGTTACGAGGGGTGTGGGGGGAGTTGGGGTTGGGGGGTGGTTTGGGGGTATGGTATCGAGGGAGGGGGGAAAGGATGGAGAGAGGACTGCAGGGGGAGCTTGCACTAGGGCCGCTACAACACACTGACACCGCTCAATTCCCTACCGTCCCCGACCACACACACACCTACCCACCTTTCCCTGCCTTACCCTCCCCTGCCTACCCCACCCCTGGTAGATGCTGCCTCAGGACCTCCTCTTTGGGTTGGGTAGCGCCGAGCTACACACTTTTGTCCAGGAGGTGGTGGTGATGACCTCCCTTCGCCACCCCAACATCGTGCCCCTGCTGGGGGCCAGTCTGCAGCCGCCCCACGTGTTCCTGCTGGCGGAGCTCTGTGAGACCAACCTGGACGCGTGGATCCACCAAAGGGGAAGAAATGGAGCTGCACCACAAGCACACGCGGGAGTGCCGCGAGTATCTGGGGGATTGTGGGAACTGAAGGGAGGAGCACCACCAGCACCTGCAGCCGCCGTTGGGGCCGGAGGCGCTCCTGGCGCCAATGGGGTGTTGCCTTCTGGTACTGGATTCGGATCTGGATCTGGATCTGGATCTTGTTCGCCAGAGTGGCACCGAGGCGGTGGCACCGAGGCAGCCGCCATAAGCACCGGACCTGCGGTGGCTACCGGGTCGTGTGGTGGCTCCGGAACCATACCCTGGTCCGCGTGGGCGAACAAGCCCGGTGCTGTAGTAGGAGGTGGAGGTGGAGGAGGTGGAGGTGGGGACCGCGTGAGTGCTCGTCGGATCCTTGAAGTGGCTCTGGATCTGGCGCGGGGACTGGAGTACCTCCACGGACGGAATCCGGCCGTTGTGCATAGAGGTGTGTGTGTATGGATGCATGTATTGTATGTACGTGTGGGTACGTGTGGGTATGGGAAGGCATGGGCCGGGAGGAGGAGGTTACGGGACGGATAGCGGGTAGCGGTGAAGGGGTTTATACCTCTAAAGAGTCAGCGAACTTCCCTTCTCTCTCTCTTTCTCTCTTTCTCTCCCTCGTTTTTTCGTCCATTCATTTTTAATTTCAAATTTGTACGGGCGTTTCAGTGGATCCGACTGCGTCATCCACGTCATCGCCGCATCTCCCTCTCCCTTTCACTGCCCATTCCCCTTTTGGTAGACCTGAAGCCGGCGAACGTGCTGATTGATGCCGACGGCACAGCCAAGGTGCGTAAGGAGAGGGGAAAAGGGAAAGGGTTTTTGGGTGTATAGAGGATATACCTATGGCAACCAGGCGCTTAAAATCGTAGCTGCCGTTGTTTGGCACGATGCTTTTGCGATTTTTCATGTCGCTGACTTCTTCGCTGTCTGTGTTGCATGTGTATTCTTTTTTATACGTGTTGCCAGATTAGTGACTTTGGCTTGGCCCGGGTAGCGACCTCAGCGGCAATCCGCACCAAGGCACCCGAGGTGGGCTCTATCGGCTATATGGCACCAGGTGGGGCTGGCGGGCTGGGGGTTGGGGGGGTTTAGGGGGGTGTTGGGCCGGGGAGATAGGTGCGAGTGTGGATGTGTGTTTAAGATGGGGAACTGGTGCCGGGGTGAGAGTGATCGAGGTGTATGTATTGCAGGTTGTCTGCCCCCACACAAACCGTCAGTTTGTCAGTTTGTCAGTTATTGTTCCAACTGGCCCAATCAACATTTTGCAGAATGTTTCACGTCTGAGGACGGGTTGCTAACCGACAAGTGTGACACGGTACGGGGGGAGGGGATGGATGAAGATGCGGTTGGCAGGATTATTTGTTATTTGTTATCAATCACGATGCGAATTTGTTCTTACAAGAGTGAAGTGTGAAGTAATAAATAGTAACGCTTAATGATATAACAGTGCTTTTTATAATATTATTAAAAGTAATATATGTTACAATTAAACAATAGCTGCCATTAGCACCCAATAAGTTGCCTTCCCTCTAGTTCTCTTGTCCCTCCTCCCACGCCGCCTTCCTTGTCGTCTTACACAGTGGTCCCTGGGGGTCATTCTTTGGGAGATGGTCACTCGGAAGCGGCCTTTCCAGGTGCGTGATGATGGGTGATGATGGGTGATGTGGGCGGATGTAGAATGACGGAATAGATGATGATGGGTGTATGCTCATTACGCGTCTAGTAATGAGCAAGATAGGACAGGTGGGAGATGAGTTAGGTAGGGATGTGCTAATTGGGGAGGGAAAGCAAAGCTGGGGCCAAATAATGGTGAACCCCGCAGCATGACGCGGAGTGCCCTCAAGCTGCCTGCCACACCATACAGTCAGTTTTTCTCGAAGGAAGTAAAGCGGGCAGGCAAGCGCCCGCTAAGTGGTCCGGACATGTCACTTGCATGTCAATTGTCTTTTTCTTAGTCTTCCGACGGAAAAGCTCTTAGCTACTACATAGCCAATAACCAATAACCAATAACCAACTAACGAACTAACTACCTAACCACCTGCAGGGTCTCACCCTAACGCAATACTATCGCGAGGTGGTTGTCCGCAAGTCCCGACTGCCCATTCCCCAGGACGACGGCACGTGTCCTCTAGCCCTTAGACGGCTCATCAGCAGCTGCTGGTGCGACTGTCCCGAGGAGCGACCCGCGTGTGCACATATCGTAGCAGAACTCACTAGGATGCTCAAGTATTGCCCACAGGAGTACGACAGATAGAGATTGCGGAAGAGGGAAGTGGAATGTGGGAAAATGTAATCCCGTAATGGCCCCCTCGGCATTCGACAGTGAGCAGGACTGAGGCGTTTGCTCAAATACAAGACAACGGTCATGGTTGCTGCTGTTGCTGCTGTTGCTGCTGTTGCTGCTGTTGCTGCTGCTGCTGATGATGATGATGATGATGAGGAGGAGGAGGATGACGAGGAAGAGGAGGAGGAGGATGGCAATGATGATGATGATGCTTGCAAAATGCAGTGTGGATGCGCCAATGTCCTTCGCGGTCTTTTCATTAATACATTCTTCAGCGTGGAAAATCTTCAGAGCCTGTGCGCAGAGGGATTAGCTGTTTTAGTTCCACCCATTTATTATCGCAGTCGTTATTCGGAAATTTTACTCGAACTCGCTAGGAAATACATCTGGTGCTCTTGAGTGGTGTCGTACCTACCGTACTTGGCCAGCATTTGGGTCGGGGGAAAGGCAAGCTTTTACGATTTGCAGAAATGCAAAACAAAAGTTAACTGCCGACGTTCAGAACATGAGCGGGGCACTTGGTCATGCAGCGTTACTGCCAGGGAAATGAGCGTGTCTGTCTGTCTGTCCGTCTGTAGAAGTGCGAGGGCGATGCAGTTCGGTCGGTGTAGGGGGTTACGGCTGTCAAGAGAGGCGAGGCAGGGAGAGAGAAAGGAGGTATACGATTAGGGGTGGTGGTGTAGCCTGATTAGAAATATATCAGGAGCAGAGAGAGAGCACGGCTACGGGGTAGCTTATCACATGAGCAGTTCCATGTTTACTTCTCGGCATTTTTAGCTCGGTGTTTGGGCCTCCTTGTACGACTGATGAGCTTCCTGAATCCTCTGCCCGTACGACTGGTATACGGCCTGGAGCGAACAACCGATACGAGTGATCTACTGCCTGAACCGGACTGCCCGTACGGCCTGGAGCGGACTACCCGTACGACTGGCGTACGGCCTTCTTGCCGTTGAGATGGGGTTTAGCTGATTTATCAATTTGTAACAGGTTGTCGATTGGCAGTGGTACGTGATTGGGTTACGCCTCTTGTATGAATATAGGTGTCGCGCGTTAGCATGTGCCAATGTATGTATGTATGTATGCATGTATGTATGCATGTATGACTTAGATTACACTGTGGGCCGGGAAAGCCGGGAGCCGAAGCCGAAACACAGCACACGGGTCGGTTAGTGTTGTGTGCTCCCGACCCCGACTCAGACTGCCATGCATGTATGACGTTGTTTACACTGTGGGCTGAAAAGCCGGGGGCCCAGGGCCGGAACACAGCGCGGGGGCCGGATGCACACGGCTGGTTAGTCTCGTGCACTCCGCCCCCCCCGGATCAGGCCGCACGGGAAACGACGGCCGGCACACAAAATATGTATGTATGTACGAATATCCGTCAATGTCGCCATGGCAAGTCTCGGGTGCAGGAAGATGGGGGGAGAGACCCCGCCGCCTCTCGCGCCTCCCCGACGGCACCAAGGTGCCTTAAAACAGGGCATGTGCGGAAAGCGCTACTGCGGCTGGCCGGATAAGGGTTAGTGATGATGATATTGATGGTTGCGGTGGTGGCTTTGTTTAGCTTTTTTAATTAATGTCCGAATGAATTTTGACCATGGCGGCTTTACGCACGCGCCTGTTGACCAGCTGTGCGACACCGCCTCCGTCGCTTGTCAGCACGTCTGCTACATGCCTTGCCGCTGTTGAAGGTTTTGTTGGTGATGATGTCGCTGTTTTGGAGAAGTTACACTGTGGCGCGTTGCATTGGGGGTTCTTTTGGGATGCGCCCCGTATACCTCATTTCGTGGCAGGAACCCAGAAACCAGATTGACAACATGGCCGTGGTAGGGCATGTCACCAACCTGGGCCTTTCGAAAAAATGTTTGCGCGAACACCCGAACTCGGAGTGGAAGTCTTTCCGGTAGATGGTCGGTTTGTAACGGCTCGGGTTCGGCTTCAGTAGTGTCTTACATAATTATTACCCGCTGTTTACGCAGTTTTGATTTTTTTGGATATCGCACGTTATAGAACAAGGTTGAGTACGGTTGTCAGTTTTGCGCGGTATGGCTTCGGGTTCCCTGAGAAGTTGCGCGCTTTCAAATCCCACTGTGACAGGATTGAGCCAATTTTTGATTCCTTCCATCGCTTTTAGGCAGCGGAGCTCTCGGTTATGATGCCTTGTAAAGACAATGCTTCTGCAGGCAGATTTTTTTGCTATGCATCATTTGTTGTTATAGACAGCGGGTGAGATTCTGGGCATCCACAGTACACTTCCTCGACTGGCAAGCCCTGTGCAGCTCTATCTTAGCTACAGACTGGTTACCAGGGAAACACCAATGCACGGCTTGTGCTAAACGTTTTTTCAAGGTGAAGGGGCACGGGCAGCCATATCAAACAACGAAGGCCGCTGTTTCCTAACTGTACGCCTGCAACACTCACCTGGTGGGCTCTGTAACCATGAGTCAGCATTTTCAAACTATACATGTTTTTTTAGGTTCTAAAATGTGTATTTTCTCGGTGCTATGCTTGGCAGGACTTTGCAATTGGTAATCAGGGCTATGCCCAAGGTTACAGTTTAACTTTGAGCTGCAGGCCACTACATGTTATCAATTGTAAAGTTAACTTGCTTCTTTGGTCTACAAGGGCAGGGCGGAACAAGGGGTGAGGTAACGATGCCGCTTCGACGAAACCGCAACAATGGTAACTCCTATGTTTATCGATACCAGACTATACCAAGCTTTACACCACAGTGTGTGGTAAGCGGTCATACCCAAAGCGACACAGCATGTTGCTTTTGGCATTCTATCTGGAACACCGTGGCCGTACAATCATGCACCAAAGAAATAAGAGGAAGAGGACCGTTTCTAAGGTACCGGAAACTCTACTATGCTGATTTTATGCCACGAGCCTCCATGGTCCTCTGCGTGAAACACAAGCTGAAGCTCCAGGCATACGCACAGAAACAGCAGAGATTAACATATGAGAAGCGCAATATATCTGGAATGGTTAGCATTGTGTGAAATTTAATCGTCCGCTAGAACCCTGCCTGCACAGTTGCACGTAGCTAGGGCAATGTTCAGGGCGAGTCGACAGCGACAAAATGAACAGCATCGAGCGCAGGTGATAAAGCTCGCGTACATGTATATCATCTTGATTGTTTCTTTGAACGTGGCTCCATATTGGTTGGTGGCAGGACCTGCTCCCCAATGCAGCAGTCGTGTATGCTTTGGTGCAGCATGTGGAGGAGACGTTTGAATATCTGCGCTCAGAAGATAGGCTTTCTATACCGAGCGGAAACGTGATGGTCGCACTGTCGTCCGTGGGCCAGCTGCTGGGCCTGGTCGAAGGCGACATAGGTAGGCATGGGCCAAGGAAACCGTGCTGTTCACGTTTTGAAATCTCGTAAATGTTGTTTCTTAAATTCTCGGTCTGAGAGAAAACCATCCGGTCTTCGGGTTCGCCCAGCCTCGTCCGCGCACAGGAGGCTGCCGTCTGCAGCGGATGCAAGCTTCCGAACGCTTCACGAGCTGCCTTGCCTGTGCCCTCTCCTCTTTTTTCGCACCCTGCCCTTTCGCGTGTCATCCCGGGCCCCAAAGAGCTATGCGGCGGGTTTGGGTCCTGTCTATGTCCTTATGCTCGGTGTGCCGTACTTTCCGCTGAACTCTTACGTAACTTACTGCTTTCCACCGAATCCCCCACGCAAAATACCGCTTTCGCTTCCGTTTCCTATCCCGCCTTTCCCCCTAGAGCAACTCCTCAACCTGACAGAAAAGGAATCTTCCTTCGTCCTGACCGGCATGTCGTACTCTGAATTCATCGATGCCGTACGGTGTCTCGCCGTACTGCACGGTCACCTTGCGCTGGAAGCCTTGCCCGCGCTTCAAGGTAACGAATAACCTGTCGGAACGAGCAGTGGGTGCAGTACAGGGGTTAGCTTACCCCCACCTCCGCCCCACCTCAAACACACAGCCCACACGGTCAAAACCGCCAAATGCTTCCCCACGTCCCACTCTTTCTCCCCTTCCACTGACCGACCGCAGTTCCTGACCTGAGTAAGGCCTTGTACAACACGTATATGTCGTACAGTCAGGCACTGCGTCCGCACGCCAGCGGGGCCGTGTGCCGCTGCCGTCAGGTCGCCGGAGAGCCGCCGCCGCGTCTGTTCTGGGAGAGCTTTCTGCGTTTGTGTCGTGACGCGGGGTTTCTACAGCCCGAAGGTGTGAATTGACTTTGGGGGTGGATGAGGTGGGGAGTGGGTGATGCTTATGACGGCTATGATGTATCCCGGGTCTCTCACATAGAGCTCAGGATGTGTTCCTTTGATAAGTATGTTGATGATTTTACAATTATTTTGCCATAATGGCATCTTTTTTCTGTACTTCCTCAGTTATGGATCCCATTTTGTGAGAGCTGAGCTTCCAGGTTTGATTCCCCCACTTCCCATTTGTTTTGGTTGTGGTACCATTTTGGTTTCGCCCCGAGCGCGCAGGCCCGCTGTCATTGCCCACCCTGGAGCGGATCTGGTTGGGATCCAGCAGCATGTGTGATCGGAATCTTCCAGAGCACATGTGCTTTGCCCAGGTGTGATGCCGGGTGGGGGCCCGAAGTGGGGTGGAAGTGATGGCGGCTGGGTGCTAGCGGGCGGTGCCGGCGGAGTGCAATACGGAGAGAAACGTCCCTGTAGTGAACTAGAATGAGGGTGCGGTAAGTCGTGGTGCGAGAGTGTGTGTCTCAAGGTCTCAACGAGCCGGTGCGGGCGGCAAGGTGAACGAGCTCAGCCGGCCGGCCAGCCGATCAGTCAATCAGTCAGTCAAAGAGGGGAAAGGGGGGGAGGCTTGCTGCTGAGGAAGGGCGACGGCTTGGGTCCGAACCTGGACCAAGGAGCCCTTCCCCAACCTAGCCAACCTGACCGCCGACATGCCGTGCATGCTTTCTGATTTACCGATTCCCCTCCTCCCCAGCAACACACACACACATACACACACACAGTCACCACCTCTTTCTTCCTCCCTCTCCCTCCCTCTCCCTCCCTCTCCCCTCCCTCTCCCTCCCTCGCCCTCCCTCTCCCCTCCCTCTCCCCTCCCTCTCCCT